>NW_013673649.1:27127-33201 GCF_000517525.1 Limulus polyphemus
AAAATATAGCGCTTTTTTTAAAAATATAGCAGCTAAATGTTCGTACAATCTCGACGTGCCTTTTTTGATAAGCATATATTATATTTTGTCATGTCCAAGAGCTTTGTTTTTGTCATTTTGAGAGTGTCTTGTATTTCTCATACTGTTATTGGTCTTATAAGTTGCTGAGTCGTGTTTTCTTAGTTGTTGCTACTTGCTATTGGAATTCTAGGTCTAGGGGACCGACTGGGAAGCTAGGTATGTATAGGATTTTGTTTGTTACAATGTAGTTATTAACTTTATTGTAGAATGATGTGTCCATTTTTGTTTTCTTTTGTGTTTGTTACTTGTTTTCAAGGTCTTTTCTGAATATTTCTGCTTTTTGTATGTTTGTGTTGTGGTATTTTATTGTGGGATATATGTGTTTCTTTGCATTCTTTCCATTGGTTACGACAGTGAATGTCACGCGACGCTGGGAGCATGCGCGCTGGAGTTTCTAAAAGGATCATGACTTATCGGGAAACCTCACGAATGTCCCAGTGTTTGCTAGACGCCCTCTTTTTTTAGTATATAGGCCAGCGAAATATAGATATGCAGATAGATATAGAGAAAGATAATTGAGTCAAGCAAACAGTAGGCACCATAACTAAAGTGTGTGAATCACTGTGATTTATAGCTTGTGTTATAAAAGTAGTTAAGTTAAAGTGACTGTGGAAATTCTGTGTATTACAAAGTTGTATCGAGAAAGAATAAACAAGTTTTATTTAAGAAATGACTTGTATCGCTGAAGTTCCTCTGAAAGAATTTATACCGGAAATTAACAAACGAACAGAGATGTAACAGATGAAATCTTTTTAAGTGAGACCAGAAGTTTTTAGTGTGTGTGTTTAGTTTTGAGCAATACTGTCCCAACTATCTGTTTTTTATTTCGTTTCTTACAGTGTTTCTAAATGTATTTAGTCTGGTTTTTAGGTGAGGGTCTTGTGTATTCGTATGTATATTTATCGTAGTTTTCTGTGTTCTTTTATTGTATTTAAGAGTTGTTCATGGGGTTTACATATTTGGTTTGAATATTCTGTTGTTGTTGGGTTGCATATTTCAGCTGCTTTTATAAGGAAATCCGTAATTGTACGACAGTAGTAATCGATTATAGTGTGCTTTTCGACATTATTCATAGTTTTTTCGGACAGGCTGTTATTTAATATTTCCTGGTATTTTCTCCAAGCTGCTTTTCTGTAATTAAATTTGGTGATATTTATTTGTTGATTGTAATTTGGACAGAGATTAAAGTTGTCACACCAGATTGATAGATGATCATTGTGTATATCCTCTCCAACATTAAATGAAATTAATGAGTTTACTAAGAACTAGAACATATACATAAATCTAAAATATTGCTACTATTATTCACGTAGTTTGTATATGTTAGGGTATTGTCGTTGAGTAGGATACTATCAGTATCCTCTAGAATTATAGCAGTTTTCTGCCGTTGGCTGTAGTCATGCTACATCCATTTTCACTCTTTAAGTCTCCTACTATTATGTAGTTATGGCTCTGGGTTAAAGTTTTTGCAGTATGTTTATATCCAAGTTATTTCTGGGAGAACAATATAGGCTAGTGATTGTAAGAGTAGTATTATTTTCTAAATAAAAACAGCAACAGACCCCAAACCCAAAAAAACTTACACGAAAACGCCAACAATGAACATTCCTTTCATAAACGATACAATCACAAACAAGATTCGTAAAGTCATGAAGCAATCCCAACTGACAATCAACGTAACACAAAAACAGATAAACACTGAAAGAACTATTCGTTCACTCTTCATTCTCGCTAACAAAATGTACAAAAAACACAATGATACAACAGAGGAAACCGAGCAGGACAAATGTGAAACATCAAAAACGTTGTCTACAAAATCATTTGTAATATATGTAGAGACACATATATAGGATAAACCGATTACCTTTCCACACACACACATCTCAGAACAATTCAATGTGCTATATACATACACGACCAACACAAATCCACTCCAACAGAACATTTCCTACTGTTATGTATCTGCTTGTTGGTTAATTTCAGGTGGAAATTCTTTCCGAGGAACTTCAGCGATACAAGTCCTTTCTTGATTAAACCAGTTTATTCTTTCTCGATACAAACTTTTAATACACAGTAATTCCACAGTCAGTACGTTTCTCGTCACTTTAAACTTAACAACTTTTATAATACACGCAATAAATCACAGCGATTCAAAATCTCGATAACTTCGCTTTCTACGAGTGCAAAACACTAGCTTGAAACAGAATCGTAAATTACCTGGAACCCTCTTCATTTATTCCAGCAGGCTTTCTCTGCCAGGCTTATATACCAAGGAAGGGGCGTCTCGAATGCACTCGGACCTCCCCGATCATTCATGATCATTCGAGAAATTCATCATGTGTCACCAGGTTCACGTGACTTCCGCTGTCGTAACACTACACAAACACAAATCTCCAAACACAGAAAACCAGAACCAATTTAAAGTTTGTATTTTACAAAAAAAACCAAAGAGTTTAAAGAGGGAAAATATATGGAAGCTACACTAGTTAACGAGAAAAATCCCAAAATGAGCAGAGATAATGGATGATACATGTAACCAAAACACCATTCACAGAACAACAAATTGTATCAATACATTTTACACTTATTACTTCCAGTTTAAGTTTTTAACGTTGCTAATAAATTTTGAATCCTTTCCACTTACTATTGTTTCTTAGCAACTTCTTTTTTCTGTCTATGTGTTTTCAGTTAATCATAAAACATGTTTCGGTTCTCTTTATTTTTATATTTTATTTCAGTAATATATGTTAGTACAACTACGTAATATAAGTATATTATATTAGAACAATAATAAAACAACAATGATATTTTATACATTGATGGAGACACGTGCGACAGACTAGAGAGATTGAACATCACAATCAATTTTATAAATTAACTTATACTTCAATATCAAACAGTTTGTATGTATTAACCCTGAAGAAGCTGTAAACGCCAAAAGTTGTTAGCAATAACAAAAACAAATATATTTACATCTGGAGTGTAAAGGTCGTTTATCTGAACGTTTATCACAATGTTATTTTCTAAGGTTAATTCTAAAGTTATACTTTCATTTTCATATGCAAAGCTGATATTATTTACTGATAATGTGTTTTTATAAAGAGCTAACATGTCCTTTTTCGGTGTGTCTTTTGTTCATCTGTTATGTCTTACAGTAACGTAGTTGTTTATATTAAATTTGCTATGTTTGGTCATCAATATCTCTGTGATTATTATTATATCCGTTCTGGTGCGACTTATTATATCTTCGATCTCATGCTTCTTGGAAGCTAGACCACCTTGGACGTTGATGTGGAGAACTGTGAATTTATTCATTGTTTCTGAATAAGTAGGCTGTCATTATTGGTATTATTTTTAGTGGTAACTACACTACCCGTGACCCATTGGGTCACCCACTATTCAGAGGTTATGAAGAATTCAAGCTAATTTCAATGAAGGTTTATTTTGAGATAACTTAATTAAATATTTCAATCCATTCATGTTATTCATAATTTAAGAAAAAGATATTTGATTGTTGATCGGGAGTAAAAGGAAAGACCATTTCATTTTTCAAAGAAGATGGGAACATTGACAGGGAAATAGATTTGAATGAAGAAGTTTCGTAAAGAGCGCGAATGGTAGTATGATGTAAACTTACTTATGCTAGAAATTTTCATAAAAGTGACCCTAAAAACGGCGCTAACTCGGTAACCCGTGGCCCGATTTTAACGAAACTAGTTTTATTCTGTTTCTATTCTCATTGCAGAGGTACCGTATTTTACAAATATGACGCTATTGTGTGCCATTTTTGCTGTATTTAATTACAGACAAGCAAACAAACAAACAATCTCAGAGTTTTAGTAGTATGTAGATATGTGTACAAGATGTTTCTTGGAGATGTTTATTATTATTGTTATGAAGTCATCTTTCTGTTGTGGGTTGCTGATTTCGGTGACAAATTCGGTTACCATGTTTTTTAGAACATTGGTGAAGTGGTTTGATTTTTGTTTATCTTGGCTGTCTTTAGTATCTTGTTTAGATTCTTAGTTTGGTTTTTCTTGGGGTGGTTTGCTTGGTGTTTCATTGGAAACTACTTTAGCATATGTTTTTGCAGTTTCAGTATTTTTAAGTGTTAGTAGGAGATCGAGGTATCTTGGTTATTGATAGTGTTTGCTGTGTATTTGTTTGTATGTGTGTGTATATTTCTCGTCATTTTCATTCTTTCATCGTCGGGATTTAGGTCTTGAAGACCTGGGAAGGTCAGGTTCGAAATGACCTCTTCCTCCCTCCTTTGCTGTTGTAATATGTTTTCTTCTTACTGATTTAATGTGTTGGCTATTGTATTTTATGTTTTAATGTTGTTTGCATATTTGTTGTTTATTATTTATCTCCTTTTCAGGGCTATGTACATGTAATGTTATCTGGTTTCTGTTGTTTATTGTTCAATATTTCGCATTACAGCTTCATTTAATCAAAATATTTCAGTCATTATGTTTCACCTATCTCCAATCGTTATATTAACGGAAGGTAATGAGATAGAAAGCACTGGATTATTTGCCTTAGGTCTTCATCATGATTTGTTTGTTTGTAATTAAGCACAAAGGTACACAATGGGCTATCTGTGCTCTGCCCACCACGGGTATCGAAACCCAGATTCTAGCATTGCAAGTCTTCAGACATCCCGCTGTGCACCTGGAGGGGGGGCTTCATCAGGAGCTTATCATTTTATAAATAATAATTTACCGTCCTCTATTACACTAGAATCGGTTAATGTAGCAATATGAGATAGGCGGAACATAATTACTGAATTACTCTGATTAGATGAAGCCATAATGCGAAATATTGAACAATTAAGTTTCCTTATACCGGAGTTTTAATGATGAAAAAACAAAATACCCCATTTAGTATTACAGATAATCAATTGTACAAAACTGTCATTATATTTTCTTTCATTTATTTATATAAACTTAAATATACTGTTACGACAGCGGAAGTCATGTGACGCTGGAAGCATGCGCGCTGGAGTTTCTAGAAGGATCATGACTGTTCCTGGCAACTCTAGTCTTTCCTACGCGCCCTCTATTTTAGTATATAAGCCGGCAAGTAAAGCGGAGAAATAAATGCAGATAGGAAGATATAGAGACAGATAATCGAGTCAAGTCGCAAGTAAAGTGCGTGAATCGTTGTGAATTACAGCGTGTGTTTAAGTTAAACTGACTGTAGAAATTAAGTGTATTGCAAAGTTGTATTGAGAAAGAATAAACCAGTTTTAATTAAGAAAGGACTTGTATCGCTGAAGTTCTTCGGAAAGAATTTTTACGGGAAATTAACAAACGACCAGAGACGTAACAATACGTATATTGATTACCAAATGACCAATGTTTTACATATTTCTATTAAAAAAGATCAGACCGTGGATTTGGACAGTTTAATAAAATTATAAGATTATACAAACAAAACCAAATGCGCGTAGACGAGGAGGATGCGATAGTACGCCTAAATTGCACCCATATATGTATAGAACACAGTGTAACAGGTGTAATTACCTCGGAAATTACCAAAAGGCACTACTTCTAGTGAAAAACTACAAACTTTTTCCGAGGGGGCATACCGTCAGACCTTCCAGAATGACTTCAACACTCATTTTGTTTCCCTCTAAAAGTACCACGTCTTCATAGATTTCTGCCTACTCCCCTGAACCATGAATGTTTTTGTTTTTTAAATCAAATAGTAGAAAGTTTTTAACAACCATAGTTAATTTGTGTTAAATGAGTAATTTAAACAAACTTAATACTGTTACGTCTCCGTTTGTTCATTGATTTTTCCGTAACTTCGTTCCGACGAAACTTTAACGACACAAGTCCTTACTTAATAAAACTGGTTTATTCTTTCCGAATATAACTTTACGATACACTTATTTTCAACAGTCGCTCTTTTACAAACGTTTTAACAACGAACGTTAACTTCAACAAAACGTCTCACTCTGACTGCAGTTCAATTACTCACTATCTACG
>NW_013673650.1:0-3720 GCF_000517525.1 Limulus polyphemus
CAGAAGATAACAAAAATATGTCAGTAGTTGTTGAATATCAACAAGAACATGGTGAGAATTAACATTAAGTGATTCCAAGGCCAGTAGTACAATGTAAATAGTACAATAGCTGTACTGCATAGCTACCATGCCACAGCACACCATGGCAGAGCCTAAAGAGTCAATCAATTTCAAACCATCCATGTAAATAGGTAAAGAAGAATGGTCCAAAAGATGTTCAGTAAAAAGAAGATGGTACTTTCAATCGGGAGTATTCACCTTCCTCATATGACTCAAGGAAATGTCACAGGAAGGGGTGGTAATAAGACATGGTGGAGTGGGCTGATCATTGGAAACAGCAATGACATCCAATGCCAAACCCAATTCAGCCACTTGTGCCTGGATATATAAGCCAAAGGGAGGAATAGTAGACCATCTGTTCTGAAAGAGCATGGCTCATCAAGGAAAAAAGACACAATCCCAGGTGGGATGCCATGGTAAGGATTGAAGCTTGGTAGCATATTATAAAGAAAGTTGTAAATGATGGAGGTGAAGAGGAAGTTTGTGGTATTCAGTGTACAAACTCTGGACTAAAGAAGTGCGAAAAGGCCTGGTGCAGAGCCAAAGCCTCAGATGGTGAATGGGATCAGGCATTTTCAAGGGTAAGGTCCTGGAAGAACCATAGACCAAAGATCCATATTCCAGTTTGGATCAAATCAGGGTACAATAGCTCCTGAGCATAGAACATCGATCTGCTCCTTGGTTTTAACTCACTGTATTTGTACGTTTTACTACAATTTACTTTTACTGTTTTTACCAGTTGCTTGTAACAGATAGTCTAGTTACTTTTGCGT
Source organism: Limulus polyphemus (assembly GCF_000517525.1). Classification (NCBI taxonomy): domain Eukaryota; kingdom Metazoa; phylum Arthropoda; class Merostomata; order Xiphosura; family Limulidae; genus Limulus; species Limulus polyphemus. Next base: position 834 of record NW_013673650.1, read on the forward strand.
CATAAAACACCAAAGAAACAACCAACTACAGCAGAAATTTTTGAGCTGGCAGTTTAGGTCCCCGATTATTATTCTGTGGGGTTTGACTGATGGCATAGTGTAAGCAATTTTTGCCAGTGTTGGTTGTTGTGGAAATGTATATCACAGACATGGAAATTTTGGGGTAGTTAGGCATTAGAGTTTTGCACAGTATATATTTATTTTAGTTGATGTTTGTATTGGGGAATGATACATTTAGATTGTTTGCATGTAGTAAGGCAATACCTCTCCTATTGGGTCTTTTGGGTTTAAAGATACTATTGTAAACAGACAAACTAAAGTTATTGTTTACATTAAGCATAGTTTCATTTATAGCTATTATGTGTATATTCTTTTTTAGACATAACTCGAATAATTCATACTTTTTGTTATTTAGATCATCCTTAATGTTAGTAGCTAATATATTTAATAGTATACCTCGTCATCCTCCTGGTTTAACCTGACGAATATGTAGTTCTTGAATGACTCGAACTCACTGGTTTTGATAATGTTATCAGCTTGCACAACATCTTTCAAGTTGGCTCAAATGAGCGGTGTTAGTTATCCTGTCTTATCTGATTTGATTCTGTCAATGTTAATGTTCTGTCAATCCCTTGTCTCAGTAGTTTGTCTTTTATTTCTTGTGGTGTGATATCTTGATCAACTCCTCTGATCACTATTGTCTTGGTGGGCACTGGTTCTTCTGGAATGTGGATATTAAGTGATGCATCTCCAAAGGCATAGGTGGGCCATGGCTTGAAAAGTCTGAGGTAGTCCTTGGGGTCTTAAATTTGATAACTAGTCCTCCATTGGATAAATGGAGGACTTTGGTAAATGTTGTTCTGGGAAACAATAACTTCAGTTGCCGGGGTATTTGAGATTGATGGAATGTGGCTGATATACCTTAAATGGTTATGGCTGGAGGTGCTGCTGGTAGTTTATGATATGTTGCCTTCTCATTTTCCTTGTTTGGGCTGTTGGCGTGGGTAGTATTATCTGCTTTCTTCCTAGGAGAGGTTTCAATGCTGTTAGTGGGCTGACACTTAGTTTTGCTTGAGAATCCTGGCTGCTAATTGACTTATTGCTGGAGTCAGTGTCGTGCATAGTCAATGAGTCTAAGATTATCATTTCTTCCAATAACTGACACTGTGAAGAGGTTGAAAGTCGTAGTCTGCTAGCTACCATTCTTATGATGAGGGTCTGATTGATCATTAGTCCTAAGAAAGAGTGTTTGAATTACACATGGTCAAATTTGTATGTTGTTTGGTTATGTGATTGACGGTATAATAGCTTTAATACTTTTTCAAATCTTAATTTGACTGATACTTTCTTCAGTAATTTACACTACTTACAAGTCGAAGAGTTTTCTTCAAGAGTGCTGGCAGTTAAAGCACTGTGTGATGACAATTGCCAGTGTCTTGGTTTCTTCTATCTCAAACATCTGGTACATCTGATTCAATTGGTTATCAGTTCTTTGATATTGTTTTGTGTATATGTGTTTACTTTTATGATGATGTGGGTTGATTTGTGCCTTTTGACATTATTCTCTTCACTTTTCTATATGGGATGCATAAGCATTGACTGATACTTTCTTCAGTAATTTACACTACTTACAAGTCGAAGAGTTTTCTTCAAGAGCGCTGGCAATTAAATCACTGTGTGATGACAATTGCCAGTGTCTTGGTTTCTTCTATCTCAAACATCTAGTACATCTGATTCCATTGGTTATCAGTTCTTTGATATTGTTTTGTGTATATGTGTTGTCTGTGTTTACTTTTATGATGATGTGGGTTGATTTGTGCCTTTCTCTTCACTTTTCTATGTGGGATGCATAAGCATCTGAGTTCTTGTTGTATTTCTTAAATTTTTATTTAACTTATTTAATTATTAATTATTCACCTTATTATGAAGGAGTTTGTGTTCGGTTTCAAACTCAGTAAATGTATTTTTATGTTTCCTGGACTGAAGGCCTCTTTAGGCCATTCAGTCAGGACAATGTTAAAATCCTTAGCTTTGGCCCCTTTCATGAGGCCTCCACTCTTTGCTAGTTTTTTAATGTTTGTGATATTGATTTGTGTTTATGCTTTTTATTTCATTTATGAGTTGTGGTTCTTTATATAAGCCGGGTATTCCTTAAATGATAATTGCATATTTAGGTGGATCTTGTATTTGCATTGTATGTTTTAACTTTCTTTTGTACTAGGATGACGTCATCTTTGTACTGTAGCTTAGAGTTAGTGTTTTGTGTGATTACATCCAAGTTGGTTTCTTGTTGTTTAGGTTCTTCGTTGCTGTTTAATGATTCAACAGAGCATTGGCTTTCTTGTTTACACATGATAACTAGCTTAGCACTGTAACAGCAGTGCTCTTAAGGCTAATTGTTGGAGTTTCAATTATATTGCCAATTACACAAAATGTATTTAGTTGATGATTTACAGTGGTGTGTGGATCTCACGAGTCACTAACTTGAGGTAATTTACAGTTAGAATAACGAATGCCAGACTTGCATTGAAAAAATTGTAATAACATTTATTAAATTTTTCCATATAACATACAATCAGTGTTTTACGTTAATCAATATTACTAACTAGTACATATGGAGTAAATTTCTTTAATACAAACATGAATATCATTTACTATTAACTACATTAATCGATAAAGAAAGATAATAATTTTATACTTACAAAAGAGCTGGGCCAGTTTGCTTTTGGAGGTTTGAGACCTTCATATTCACAGTGCAATCGCTTGAACAAGACTGGAAGAACAGTTGAAACTGGTAAGGGCTGGCAAGAACTAATGTTTCGGCTTCAGACATGAGTTTTTAACCCATATTTACTTTGTATTCTCTTGACCTTCCAAATAGTATTCC
>NW_013673650.1:3741-9083 GCF_000517525.1 Limulus polyphemus
GTTTGAGACCTTCATATTCACAGTGCAATCGCTTGAACAAGACTGGAAGAACAGTTGAAACTGGTAAGGGCTGGCAAGAACTAATGTTTCGGCTTCAGACATGAGTTTTTAACCCATATTTACTTTGTATTCTCTTGACCTTCCAAATAGTATTCCTAACTACCCACAAGTAGTTCTAATACTTTATTAGTCGATCTATGCAACTTCATGGGCTGTTCCAAAACCATAACCAAAACTCTCAAGTGATTGGTTACTGTTATGGTGAGTTACTTGTTTGCCTTTTCACTTGTGCTAAAACACTAGTGTCATGTAACGAATATATCATCAAAGTACCACTTTTGTGTACCAGCATCGATTTTTTTGCAGCTTCCACAGTACTAACGAGTTGGTATCAGTAATTCATCACAACCCGTCATGGTGCTAGTGCACTTACTTCATTGATAGGCAATAACTTCATTTCTTTATAACTGTTAAACCATGATTCACTAACTCATGATTCTCAACACCACTTAACCAGCTAGTTGCACTTTCTATCTCTCGACCTTATTTCACAATGCAAATGTCTTTACTTACACTATTTCTTCATGTATATGTTCACTCCAAAACTCACAAGATTGTTATAACTCCTTTCTTAAAATCTTTTAAACTACTAAACATGCTGAAGCAATTGTAAAATTATCTCAAAATATTCTATTGCTTCACTCCTCCCTTCTTAGAACAACTTTTTTATTTGTAACGAAATTTACCACCCAACTCTATTTTCTACATCACTCTTCATTGATCAATATTTACTTTAACACTTTTACTATACATCCTAAATGATATCCTTAGTTACATAATATCAACGATTACATCCATGTATAACATCAATGATTATATCCATATATAATATGAATAGTTACATTTATGTATTAATAATTAAACATCAGATTACATAGATTTCCTTCACATACATAAACTTTAATTAACATATTATATTGGATTGGTTAAGTATATATATATATATATATATATATATACTATTATGATTAATAATCAATATATCAATAAATGTATAGCAATCTGACTTGTATGTCCTTTAAAATTCTTCCCTAAAGTTCCAGAAAATTGGCCACTCACTGTTAATTGTCTGATTAGACAAGGCACATGCATTTCACTTAGCACAATGTTCATCTGGGTATCAATGTTATGCACAGTCTATCCCACCTGGCAAATTAATTCGACGGTAAGGTGGACGTCTGTAATCTTCCAGGTTGATACAAGGGAGACAGACCCATTGACTAAGAATTTGGCCTTTTCTCTCCCCTTCGTATATATCTTGCAATAGATTCTGTTTAACTGATGCATGACATAACATAAATAGCTCCCTAAGAGTTTGTTCACCACCAGGCCATCTAAGCCCATGTAAGTATATTGTACACCAATTGACATATCAGCGATCCACTTCACTCAAAGCTTCTTCTGGGTACAGCAAGTGTCATCCAGTGTATGAGTCAGTTACTGCTAGTTCTATTATAACACACACTCCTCCTACTCTAAATTTTCTATCTCTACTATAGGCGAATTCACCTTCTTCTTTAACAAGGTTGGCCTATAATCACAATATACAATTACTATCTGGAGTTTTCTTAACAATGTCATGGGCTCACACAATCTGTCTCATTCATGGCAGGTTCTGATTCTGTTCAGTCACACACTCACTTGCATACTCACTCGCGCACTTCTTTCTAGTCATTGTCACACTGTCATTGGTTGATATGTTGTCTCTGTCCATTTATGCACTAACATAGTTCATTTCTTGACTTGCTGTCATTGTTTACTAACTTCATTGTTTCCCAAATTTTTACTATACCTATCAATTTTGACGATTATAATACTTTAGTAATCAGCTAACCTCATCAATTATCCTTCAGATGTAGCTTATAAGCGACCTACATGCTGGTAGAATACTTAACTCTAACTTTCAAGGATGTAAATCTTTAGTTTCTTATAGTATATCTGTTAACTCCTTAATGTCTGTTTCTATGTTTATACTCTGTATTAATTGTGATCCCCTCCTCATTAATAGTTCCTGTAATTCTGGAATAGTTACATTTAATTGAGTCCCTACACATTTAGTTTCAGTTTTAAAGCTAGAGGGGAAAAATCTTGACCAACAAGATTTGTATCAAACCTGACATGAGTATTTACATTCAACAACTTCTCAAACATTACTAAATCTACTTGTAATCGCACTAGTAACCTAACATACTGAGGAAATGGTATATCTTCCACTGTTATCCATTTTCTCTGGATAAAATAAAGTTACCTACTTTGACAAAAACTACATCTGTCTTGCTTTCGACTGACACAAAACTCACATTCTGTCCGGTTCTGATCTTTCTAATCAGTAATGACAAAAATCCCACTAAATCTACAGATACATCTACTAATAATACAAATGATTATTATACTATATAATATATATATATATATATGTTATCCTTCTAAATTACTTATAACTTCGTAAGTAGCTTATCATGTTACTAAAAGCATTAACAGCATTGGCTTCATGAGATAGAGTATTGACTGTATTTATGTCACTTCATTGTAAGAGTCACTTCCGGTTGAGTTGATATAGGCCCAAGTGATCTAAGATTATAGTCATGGGTCACTGTATCAGCTGGTGTTGTCACTGGAGTACCAGGGATATGATCCTCAGTTGCTGGGGCACTACCTTCGTTGTTGCCACTACAAACTTTATATCACTAACTTGTGCCTTCTTATTTACTTGTTTCTCTCTACCTTTAGCAGCTTTAGTTAAATGTTCGTTAGCCAACTCAAATACCAACTGCATTCTCTAATAGTTCTGCCTTATAGTCCTAATTTACTGCATAATTAACTTTTCTAGGAGCTAATATATACTGCATGGGTAACATAACATCTCTACCATACAATAAAAAGAATGGACTTTGAGTTGACTCATTCTCAGCACTTCTATATGTTAAAAGTAACAAGGGAATCTACTCATCCCAAGTTTTGTTTTCAAGTTATGTGGTACAACTATGTGTAAAGACCAATTAACTTTTATCCTATTACATAGGATATTTGAATCTAATATGTATTCTGTATCGTCTCCTTGTGTTAGTTTGTTTCATAAGGAGTTTACTCTAGGATTTTTCTTTTGCTCACTAATCACATGATCTAAGTCTCAAATTATTTCTAATTCGTCTTTATGTTCAGTTTGTACTTCTTTTACTTGGTTAATTGTTCGTTTTTCTACAGTCTCTGTATTTCTACTCTAATTCTACTCAAATCGTCAACATTAAAATGCTTTCTATCTGGTCTTTTAGAGGCATATTGCTCACATGCATAATGAATAGAATATGGTTAACTACCCCTCCTTGGGGTACGCCTGCCTCTGTGGTAAATGCCTCAGAGTAGGTTCCTCATACGTTTATTTTACATGTTCTATTTTCCAAGAAGTTAGATAGACAGCAAATAATCACCTGTGGTAGTTCCAATTCCGTCATGCGAACCTGAGACCGTTGTGTCATACAGTGTCGAAAGTTGTTTGACATCAAGAAATCAGGCGACAGTGCATTCATTTTTATTAAAGCTATCTTTTATTGTTTCTGTTAGTCTAACCAAATGATCTGTTGTATGTCTGAATTTTCTAAAACCATTTTGAGTGTCTGGTAATTTAGATGTGGTTTCTAAGTAATTTGAGAGTCTATTGCTTATTATTCGTTCTAGAATTTTCCCTACACAGTTAGTCAGGCTGATCGGTCGGTAGTTGTTTGGTTTATTTGCTGGTTTTCGTTCTTCATGAAACATTAGTACCATCAATTGCTTCCAAGAAATCGGGATATATCCAGAACTTAGTGATAAGTTAAAAAGTGCTGTGAGGTGTCCATACAATCTCAGAGTGCCTCTTTTGAGGAGGATAGCCTGTATACAGTCTTCTTCTGGTGCCTTGTTTTTGGTGTCTTTTATAGCTTGTTGAACTCCCGTTTCTGTAACTGTCTTTGTGAGCAGATACATAATTGGGTTTTCTGTTTTATCAGACTCTGTATGTTAACTGGGAATTTTTGTGTGTACATGGTTATGTTTAGTTTCATGTGGTTGTTAAGTTTGTTGTAGCAAGTGTACATTCTTGTCTGGTTCTTGGTGTGTTTTGTAGGTGTTCTTTAAATACTTTTGCTTATTCAGTGTTTGTGTATGCTTTCTTATTTTGTGTTTTTAGAGGTCGGCAGTCACTTAATTAAAATAGTTGCATGTTTTTTTTTCATTCAGTTCGGTTGCTTTTTTTATATGTTTTCAGGTTCTACTACTATTTGCGCCTCATTGTCGTTTCGTCTTGTTATTGTGCTTGTTACAGCTGTGGCGTACGTTGTTTTTTGTGCTTGCACTGTTGATAACCGCATTGTTTCCTGGTTTGGTTGTGGTGGTTGTATTTGTTTTTATGCATTTAGGATCTCTGTGTTGTTTTTGCATTGTGTTATGTGGTTATCTTCACCACACCATACACATCTCGGTGCTACCTGATAGGCTGCTGCTACATGCCCAAATCTTTGGCAGTGGCAGCATCGAGTTACCACATTGTCTGTTACACTGTGTTTCGTTGGTACCATGGTGTTTCAGTGTTTTTTGTTGTTCCCTATTTGTGTTGTTGAGTGTTTGTTTTTCAATAGAGTAAAACGTTCAGTGTCATTGGTGAGTATTTGTATATCTGTATCATTGTTAGTGTGCTTGCTTTCTTTAACATCCAAGGTTTGGTTTGATTTTATCACATGATGATTTTTTTAATAAACATTTTCTGTACTTATTTTTCCATTAACAGTTTCAGCCTCAGCATCGCTGTCGGTTCCATTGTGGTAGGTGTTGTTGTTTCTGGCTTTAGCCTCAATTTTTTCTTCTTTTTTATCTTTTCAAAATTTGTGCTCTGATCTCCGTGGAAGAGAGTTTCTTATTGGTGACCACTGGCGTGCTCTCGCAGCCATTATTGTTGAGTACATGAATAAGTAACTTGGTATATATATTTATATACATGTTCTACTGAAATGACACGTGATTAAAACCCATTTGCCATAAAGGGTGTTCAAAGGTTATTGATCAGTTATTGTTGTTTTGAGATTGTGGGTGCACAAATTCGCTTTTGCTGGTCAGGGCAAGAGGCAGCATTAAGAGACAGAGAGCAAGTGAGAGTGAGAGTGTCAGCCTTTTAGCTGAGAAGAAGAGTCGTGACAACAGGTAAGTAATGGAGCTCCCAACAGGTAAGCAAAGCGTTTTTCCCATTGGTTATTATATAGTTTATGTTACGCCTCTAGTTGTTAATTGATTTCTGCAACTTCGATCCGACG
>NW_013673650.1:10073-11257 GCF_000517525.1 Limulus polyphemus
CAGCAATGTCGATGGCTACTCTTTCCATTGGTGCACCAACTTGATATAACTTCATTGGTGCACGTCCCTTATGCTTGGGCCCCCTTTTAGCACAACATGTGCTGCATGTTCTGCACCATTCTTCTTCATCTTGTCTCATACCTATCCAGTAAAATCTGTATCTTAGGTGACTCAATGTTTTCTTAACTCCGAGATGTCCTCCTGTTACAGTATCATGGGATTGACGCAGCACAACTTCCCGTAACTTTCTCGGTATAACCGTTTGCCAGGTTGTCACTTTCCCATCTCCAGAGAAGAATACCATCTTCAAGCCTCAACTGGTCCCATTGTACCCACTAGTTCTTTGTCACAGGGCTTAGACTAGACACCTTCTCCCAAGCAGGTGCAAAACACTTTCTTTTAGGAAATCAATCATTGGCTTCAAATCTTGGTCTTTCTCATGTTCTGCCTTGATATCTATATTTGGTTCCACTTCACCATCATCACCTCTTTCAGTCGGCTTGACTTCAGCTTGATGGCACCTAGTTAGTTCAACCTCTCTTTTGCAGCCATTTTCTGCAGTCATTTTTGCAGTGTCTTCGGCTTAGTCCATCAGCATTACCATGGGATTTTCCTTCTCTATATTCAATATTGTAATTATACTGGTCTTTTTTCCGATCCAATGTGCTAGTTGTCCCTCTGGGTTCTTTAATGATTTTAACCAGTGTAGCGCAGCATGGTCTGTTCTGATGGTAAACCTTGCACCATAGAGGTAAGGATGGAAATATGTCAGACTCTTTACTATAGCAAGGAGTTCCCTCCGTGTTACACAGTAGTTCCTCTCAGGTCTACTCAAAACCCTACTGAAGTAAGCCACCACTTTCGTTTTTGCCCACTTTCTGAGATAAAACTCCTCCAATTCCGACATTACTAGCATCACAATCCAGTATGTACGGCAGTGAGGGATCTGGAAGCTTTAAAAGTGGAGCAGAGGCCAATTTTTCATTCAACGTCTTGAAAGAATGCTGGCAAGAAACTGTCCATTCAAACTTTTGGCCTTTTTTAGTCAAATCATGTAGTGGAGTAGCTATAGTTGCAAAGTCCTTCACAAATTTGCGGTAGTAAGCACAGAGTCCCAAAAAACTTCTTAACTCTCCCACATTTTCTGGTATTGGCCAGTCACGCACTACTTTCACCTTGTCAGG
>NW_013673650.1:12141-19210 GCF_000517525.1 Limulus polyphemus
CTCGTTCTCTTCTTGTTTCTTTTCTTTTTCCTCCAACAACTGCTGTAATCTCTCTTCTTGTTTAATTTCTCGTTCTCTTCTTGTTTCTTTTCTTTTTCCTCCAACAACTGCTGTAATCTCTCTTCTTGTTTAATTTCTCGTTCTTCTTGTTTCTTTTTTGTTTATTTTGTTGTTCGAGCTGTCACTGTTGCAAGTTTTCTTGCAACTGCTGTTGTCTCTCTTCTTGTTTCTTTTCTTGTTAATTTTGTTGTTCGAGCTCCGGCATGGCCAGGTGGTTAAGGCACTCGACTCGCAATCTGAGGGTCGCGGGTGCGAATCCCTCTCACACCAAACATGCTCGCCCTTTCAGCCGTGGGGGCGTTATAATGTGACGGTCAATCCCACTATTCGTAGGTAAAAGAGTAGCCCAAGAGTTGGCGGTGGGTGGTGATGACTAGCTGCCCTCCTTCTAGTCTTACACTGCTAAATTAGGGACGGCTAGCGCAGATAGCCCTTGTGTAGCTTAGCGCAAAATTCAAAAACAAACAAACTTGTTGTTCGAGCTGCCATTGTTGCAGGTTTTCTTCCAGCTGCCGTTGTCTTTCTTCCTGTTTCTTTTGCTTTTCTTGTATTGCTGCCATCAAATCTGCTAAGCTGTAGTTTGATTTGCCGCTTCTTGTTTCCATCTTTTCTTTTTTCTTTTTTTTATCCCACTTTCTGACACCAATTTGATATGCCTCCAGTCGTTAAGTGATTTTCCGTAACTTCGTTCTGACGAAACTTTAGCGACACAAGTCCTTACTTAATAAAACTGGTTTATTCTTTCTGAATATAACTTTACCGATAAACTTATTTTCAACAGTCGCTGTATAACAAACGTTTTAACAATGAACGTTAACTTCAACAATACTTTCTGACTGCAGTTCAGTTACTCACTATCTACACACATTATTGATACCATCATGTTGTGACCATCTTATATATACCAAACTACCCTATATCTAGTAATCTCCCGACAATTCAAGAAGGTTCGAGAGAAGTGGCGTGACACTAGTCACGTGACCTCGCTGACGCAACATTTTGTTACTTGTAGCCGAGTCTACTACTTCCTATCCTGGAAAGTAGTACGACTTACTTAATCAGCTCTTCGCAGGACTCTTGCCAACTAACTTTTCTTTTTATTTTGTGTGTGTATATTTTCTAAAATGCCTTTACCTGCCTCATGATGCCAGTCAACTCCCAGAGAACCATTATTACTAGGTCTCAAGGAGAACTGCTAACAACCTAAAACAGGTATGCTATGCTCATTTAGTGTAAGGAGCTCTGCTCGTCAGACATTGACCAGGAACTAATTTTCACGTCTCCTTTGAGTTCAGGGGGGTGACTACATGTCGTGCCCAAACTCTCCTGTTAAGCCCAGTAGTCCAGCCATCACCGAGACCAGAGATTCACCAGGTAGCAACAAACACCCCACCACACCAGACCATACTGTAACCACCAAGCCTGCCAGTAACATCAAACCACCGCCAGTTGGTTGTCATGGAAGGAATTCCCTTCACCATTCAACATCCTGATATTGCTACATAAATAAACCTTTGCCAGATTTACAGGTCTCCAACATATGCAGCCTACCAAGAGGTGGTGTATGTATCAAGTGCATTGATTACTGAAGCTATGCAATTATCTTCAAGACTTGGCTGTGTACAGCATTCCAGGGGGCCAAAATCACCTCTCACGTCGCTGGGGGATCCCTACCGACAAAGTCTGATGTGAACAAGAATTTTCCAATGGAAATCGAGTGGACAGAGATAAAGGAAGAACTTATAGCTCAAGGCAATAATACGACCCATGTAGAAAAGATCATATCAACTAGGACCAAACAGGCAATTCCCATGGTAAAAATTCTTTCTTCCAGATCCTAATAAAGTCGCCCAGTTGATCTATGATGGAGTCTATTTATGGTACCAGCACCATGTTGTAGAAGCCGCCCATAAAACATTACAATGCTTCAACTGCCAGCGGTTTGGGCATTCACAATCCACCTGTACCGCTGCAGCCAACTTCACACCATATCTGACTGCCCAAATGAGAGACAGGCAACCAACTGCACGAACTGCTGAGGACCCCATGCTGCATCATATTGAGGTTGTCCCAAGTATATTCAAGTGTTGCAACAAAAAAAGAAAGGTTCATTTACTTCCCTAACAGATATCGCTCCTCAGAACAGCACTCCTGAGACATCAAGCCACTTGAATGACCTAATCAGTCTACAAATAAGATAGACCAATCAAGAATGTTAGAAGACCACCAGCACTGACAAAATCCTACTCAGAGACAGTATAGCCAGCGCCTCCAGCCAAATCACACACCTGTATCGCCACTGACAGCCGATATAATTATCATCAATGAAAGACTATTAAACTAAACGTCTAAATTTAAAATTCCACACTACAAAACAATTCACAAACATGCTTCCCCAGGTAAAAAAGGTATAGCTCTGCTCATTAACCCTGATGTTAACACTCCTTGTGTCAATGAAAACATTTAATGCCACATTCACCTTTCAAATAACATCATAACTGCCATCCTGGCATTATACATATTACCAGCCAACACCCCTGACACCAATTATATCCAATAGGTCATCAAAAGAACCCCCTAAACAATGATCTTTGGAGACCAAAATGCCAAACATACTGACTTTAACTGTACAAACACTAATAACCTTGGATGCATTATCAAACAACTCCTTCAAGATAATGACTACAGTACCACCAATAATAACCAAGCCACTCACACTACACCTAAATCTTTCCACGTGTTCACTCATGCATCCAGTCAAACCAACAATTTTAAACTACACCCAAGCAGATTACACCAAACTCAATCAAACAGTTCTACAATATTTATCATTAATAAAAACCCATGCTATCAGCTGTTCCGAAATCGAAGACTATGCTAAACAAAAAACACTTGCCATTAGTACAGCTAAGAAAAAACACACCCACAAAAATAATAAACCCAGACCTCAATGCTTGGCACCTCACTACAGAAATTCATAAATTAATTACAGAAAGAACCATCTCTACTCATAACCCAGAAACAAAAACTGCAATTAACTTATTAACAGTAAAAACAACTAAATTAAGAAACTCATAAAAATGCAGCAAAACAACAATTGGAATAACTTCTGTCAATCAAGAGATGATGTTCGTCCTTACCAAGCCCTCTTCTGGAAAACATTCCGTAAAATCAATGGTGATTTCCTTGAATCTAATATCAGATGTTTACAATATAATAACACCACTGTCACCAGCGAAAACGAAAAAGTACAATTATTCGCGAAATTCTATTAAGATACTTTCAACATACCTGACTATCCAGATATTGATAACCGACAATTAACAAGAATCAATAACTCTATTTCTGACCACAAGGAGAACATGAATCCACAGTTCTCAAGTAGTACACAGGATCTCAGCCAGGTCACCAATTACAACACTTGGCTAATCTCACTTCTAGATTAAAAATCAATATTAAAAAAACAAAACTTACAGCCCCTGGCGAAAACGACATTAACAACAAGATCTTAACAACCTCTCCGACCCCATTCTACAACACCTTCTATCTTTCACTTCAGGATATTGCCCATTAATCTGGAAATCGGCAACTATTAAAGTAATATCTAAGAAACAATCCAATTCCCACTTACCCAGTAACTACAGACCCATTAGTCTCATCAATACTCTTGGTAAATTATGGAAAAAATAATATCCACCAGACTGCTACATTTCTATGAATCCAACAGCATATTAAATACCATCCTGAATGGCACTCGTAAACAGACAAACCACAGATCACCTAGTCCACCTGGTAGAATCAGCATACCAAGGCTTCAATAAAAAACACACCACAATAACCACTTTTCTAGACGAAAAACAAGCATTTGACACTGTCAGTCATAACCTTTCCAGATTATGTTTAAACAATACTCCCACACCTATCACCAGATGGATATCCTGCTTTCTTTCTAATCAAACCACAACAGTAAAAATTAACAACTCAATCTCTCACTCTTTTCCGCTAAATGCAGGAGTTACACAAGGCTCTGTCCTAAGCCCCCTCCTGTACATAATCTTTGTCAATGACATTCCGTTTCCCAACCTACCATACACACTCACATCACAGTTTGCAGATGATATCACAATTTAGAGCTCTTCCCGTGATCCACGAATAGCTTCCACCCATGTAAAACATACCCTGGAAACAATCATAACATGGTGCAACCAATAGAGGGTTACCCTCAACCCGATTAAAACCCAAGCCATAACACTCCACAGAAAAATTGAAAACATAGGAAAGCTACAACAAGTTATACTATATTTATATAACATCTTTATTCCACTCTCCTCTTAAGAAAGTTCCTTGGTATAACACTAGACAAGAGACTTTGTTGGACACTCAACATCAACAGCACTTTAGAAGCAGCCAGAAAAAGAATATCCTACCTTTACCATATTGGTGGTACCAACAAAGGGAGTAACAGCCACTCAATAAAAGCCACCTACAAAACATAAATTCACCCACTTTACTAATATGCATGCACTATCACGTGCAACATCCCAGACAATACATTCAACAGACTACAAACACTACAAAACAAAGTCATCCAAATTGCACACTGTTTACCTAACGATATGCCGCGACAATATACGGATAGAAAAACTGAGGTCATCCCTATCAAACAACGCTTTTACAAACTCACCTTGACATACTTTAAAATAGCCATGACACTAATAAACTCATAAGAAAGTTAATAATCTTTTGTCAACTCCCATATCATGGCAAAACACACATCACCCAGAGATCTTATTCTCAAACACATGTCCAAAGGTAAATCACGACCCCCATTATTGCATACACTCTACTAACCTAACAGCTACCCAGGATGGGCATTGGTCAAGTAGAATTTTTGGTACTTACCCGTGAAAGTTGGTTTTCTCTGGGTGCTCCCGTTCCCTCCACCCCATCCCACACACACACCAAAAGTTACAAGGCATAGGATAAATTATCCAGCCACCCTGGAAAAGGCCATTCTATCATAATCTATTATAACCAAAATTATAATTTAAATCATAATTTTTTAATTCTTTTTTTTCCTCAAGTAGTTTTTCTAAATTGTAATATCTTGAGTGGGGGACTAAGATAAATGTTTCTGAACATCCCCAATTGCATTCAGTCCTAAATGTTACAGTTTAGGATTAAACGTTTTTAAATCAAAATTACTACCATGTTGTTTGGTTTGACTTCGTATACAATCCAAACATTTACATTATTAAAAGCCAATCATAACTTTAAATTTCCGGGTTACAATATTAAACTATCCTGCACACAAACTCCAACAGAGGATCTGCATTACTTTTTAAACAAAATCTAAAAATCAAATTTCATGACATAACCCCTGTTCCAAACGAGAAATTCATTGTATGTGACGTTATTCATGATGAATTTCCAACAGTTACTTTAATCACTTTATATGTTAGACCATATTACCAACCTAACATTAATTTATTGCAAAATCTTATTACAAGTCATCAAAAAGTAATCTTAGTAGGTGACCAAAACTCAAAACACCCAGACTTTCTATGAAGAACAAGCAACCCTAATGGACCCCTACTGAGTAGCTTTTTGTGTAATAACAACTTAATATGTATTAACAATGACAAACCTACTCATACACACACTGATGGATCAAGACATTTTAGACCTAGCATTTGTCACACCAAATATCTTTAACCATATTTCTAACTCAACATATTTCATACAACAACCCAAAAAGCCACACATCAGATCTCAGGATATTCTAGTCAATTTTTACGTCGCAGACCTATTTACCAATGTTCCGACCTCAGAAACCCTTCGTATCACCAGACTACGACTGCTGAATAACAATTCTCTACCACATAGAACCAACATGAAGATAGACGCCATCATGGAACTAATGACTATTTGCCTACAATCAACTTATTTCCAATACAACGAGGAATTCTATGAACAAACAAATGGTCTAGCATGGGATCACCACTCTCGCCAATCTTAGCAGACATTCTCATGGACGACTTTGAAGAAAGAGCCCTCTCATCCACACATATAAAACCAAGTTTCTACACACGTTATGTTGACGACACTTTCGTTATCTGTCCCCACGGTCTTGAAAACCTAACAGCCTTCTTACAACACCTTAATTCCGTAGACAAGAATATTCACTTCACCATGGAAATAGAGGAACAAAATAGCTTATCATTTCTTGACATACTGATCAGCAGACAAGAGGGAAAAATCACCACAACTGTATACAGAAAACCAACCCAGTCCTATCATTCAAACTCAATAAAACGTAGTATAAGCCAATGCCTAAACAAGAGAGCAGAAAACATTTGCGATAACACATCCATCGAAACAGAACACCAAAACATCATATAGTGTTTTAAACAGAATGGTTACACCTTTTCCTTCACCAAGAACTCCCTGAAGAAGACCACAACAGAAAGAAAGAAACCACTAAAACCATATACCTTCCATACCTGAAAAATATCAGTGAATAACTCAAATGAAAAGCTAAGAAATTCAACATAGACGTCCAGTGGAAATCTTACAAAACACTAAGATCTGTTCTGGTGAAGAACAAACAGAAACCTACCAAAAAAAGAACTTTTTGTGTAAGTACCTGTAATGAGAGTTCATTCCTGCAGTCGCCTCTGCACGCATTGTTGTAAGACAATACAATGCTTACAGGCAGTTGATACAGGTAGTGTGATGAGTGTGTGCATGGTTACACAGCTTTGTGATAGAGAAGTCATGTGCATATATTGTGTGTGCTTCTACGTATATTTGTGTGTTGTACATATGTGTTTATATATATTTATATTTAAATCTGGAACTCTGGTTCAATACACGGATTAAACCCGAAAAGGCGACATTTTGCGACTTTGGATATCAGAGAGCTTTTTGTGTAAGTACCTGCAATAAAGTTTCCAAGAAAAGTGATTATGAGCCTGCTGCAGCGATCGTGTTTTAACTTGCATTGCCG
>NW_013673650.1:20065-26254 GCF_000517525.1 Limulus polyphemus
GTACAAGTTACAAAATGCTTTTGTAGCACAGTTGCTGTCTCCATTTTTAATCCTCAGGGATTTTAGTGGACTGACCTACAGGGCAATGGTCATTTTCCTATAGTTTTAAAGAAGATTGTCCATGGCCAATGCCACCTGACCTGAATGCCATGGTGGAATTTGGACCAGGGCAACTTGCTTTATTTTGCATCTCTCTTGGAATTTGATTTAGCTGTCTTTAATCTTCCATCTATTAACAACTACGTGGGAGCAGTAACTTCCTGCATCATTCAAGGACTGTTTATTCTATACCCAAAACTTCGACACATTTCCCATGGTATCATCATCCATGGTGGTCTCCAGCCTGCCAATGGGCACATAAGGCTCAGAAATGGTCCTGGGATACTTTTTGCAGGTGCCTCACTCTTTCCAACTGCATCGCTTTCCAGTGGGTTTGTGCCCATGCTCGGGAGATCAGAGGTAAAAGTCAAAAGCAATCTTGGATTAAGTTTACAAGTAGCATCTCTTCTACCACTAGTTTCAAAGTCATATGGAAGAAGAGATGGAAGGTACATGGAAGAAATGTTTCCCATACCCTTTCCATCCTGCTCTCAAATGTCCAGGATATGCTGATGTACAGAGCATTGCCAATACTTTCAGCAAGAGCTTTTCTTATATTTCCAGCACTTCTGTTTTATCCCCACTTTCTTGGCCATTAAGTCTCGAGCAGAGCTGTCGCCTCTTTCCTTTAGGTCCAGTTGTCTCTGGTTAATGCTCATCTTTTTTTTTTCGTTGAATCAAACAATTTTCTCTCTTCCACCCAGAGTAGGTTCAGTCGGCACTGCTCTGCCATGCACCACTTGATTTGACTTGAAACCTCGATGAAGGAAGCCTTCCCCATGCAGGAATATCTTGTTTATGTTTTCTTCAATCTTTAGAATGATTACAACACTACATGGTATGGAATTTTTTGGGACCTCCATTCATATGGGTTTTGTGACCATTTGCCCATTTTTATTAGTAACGTTTTACTTGACAGGTGGTTCCAAGTCTGAGTGGGTTCGATCCTTTCCTGCTGTTTCTTCCTACTGTTGCAAATGGACTCTATGTTGATGACTTTTTCTTCAAAATCAGTCATTAAACTTGTTGAAGTGGACCACAGAAAACGGTTTTACACTGTCTTTCTCCAAAATCTATTCCCTGCACTTTTCCCACCATTGGGGGTTTACACTCAAGCCCCAAGTTCTGTTTTGGTTATGTTGTTCTTCCCATGGTTCCTGATTAACGTTCTTGTGGCTTATCTCTGAGTGTATGCTTACTTTCATTTCTCAAGTCAAGCAGCTTCATGTCAAGTGTACAAGAGCACTGAACATCTTCCATATCCTGTCTTCCATCTCTTGGGGTGTGGATCGATGTTCTATGTAGAAGATCTATCATGCCTCATACTTTCCCAGCTGACTATGGGTCTCCAGTTTACGGTTCTTCCAGATTCTCTGCCTTGAAAATGCTGGACCCTATCCACTATCTGGTGCTTTAGCTCTGCACTGGGGAGAGGGGGGCTTTCAGCACTTGGCCATTCAAGAGCTTATATACTGAATCTCACAAACCTCTACTTCACCTCCACCATTTGCAACTTTCTTTGCATACAATATCCCACTTTAGGTTCTGTCTTCCTTCCTCAGTGAGCTATGCTCTTTCAAAACAATAATTTGCCATTTCTTCTTGTGGTCTTCATGTTCAGGCACAGTTGGTTGAATTGGGTCTGTGATTGGATGATGTTGCTGTCTCCAGTGACCAGCAAAAGCTCATTATTATTCCCACATGTGACATTTCCTTGAGTCATTTGAGGAAAGCACATACTCCCGATGGGAAGTACCATCTTCTCTTTGCCGTATATTTTTCAAATCATTCTTCTCTTCCTGTTTGGACAGTTGGTTCGAAACCAGATAACTCAGTACACCCCACATTGGTTTGCTATGGCTGGGTTTGTTGCTCACAGGATCACCCTTACAGTTTCAGTGTTCACTGCCGAGTTGTATGCCATTGATCTTGCCTTAGATCACGTTGAAGATAGCAGTACGTTAACTGTAATATTTACATCATGATATCATAGCTGTGATTGCCCCATATATGGACAATGGTCATGTGCTCAAGGCTCGGCTTCACGCCACTTACCAGTCGATTTGGAGAGATTAATATCATAACAATATTTCCAGATTAAACCTACTGCTACTTTCTGGCTGTCTTGTCTTTGTAAGGATTGGAAGGAAGAAGTTGTTTTGGCTAAGCTATGCACTGATCATAGTTTCGTTACTCATCATTTTCTTTTAACTGGGTCTGATCCACCAATGTGTGGCTTTTGTAACAGTCAAGTCAAAAATCCCACATTTTACTCTCGTGCCATCGTTACAACTGTGAATGATCTCACAATTTTAGATATGTACTTTCTATCAGCGGCGTCATTGGCGATGTTGACACTGTCCAACTTGAGTGTGTTGTTAGATTTTTGTGGGCTGCAGTCCTTTTTAATTCCACTTAAGTTTTTTACCTGATTTTTGAGCTTTGTTTAGTTTTTAACTTGCTTTATTTTTCCATTTTCTAGTATTTTACTTTTAATATTTTTACCAGTTGTTTAGCCTAGTTACTTTTCGCCAGTACAATGTTTTATGTATGAGGCCTGGCATGACCAGCTGGTTAGTGGCTTAATTTAGACACCTGTGGTACACCTGCATTAAATGTGAAGGGTTGTGAAAGTGATGTGTTAATTTTAACTTATGTGGGTCTATTATATAGGAAGTTAGATATCCATTTAGTGAATGTGACTGGTATTTTATTCTTCATTAGTTTGTATTTGAATCCATTATGCCAGACAATGTCAATAGCTTTTTGTACACCCAGGAAGGTAGCAATAGTGGCTTGAAATTTATTGAATCCAGTAAATATGGTTTCTATTAATCGTTCGAGGTGGTCTGTAGTTTATTCCTATGATATAACTGCACTAGCTACTGAAGACAGGCGAGTTTTAACATCTTGAAATACTGTGGCCAGATCCTAGAAGTTTGTTCAGAACTTTACCAGGATGACGTGGATAAAGTCCAAAAGCTCCAAAGCTTGCAACCAGGTTTTCACTGCTCTGCTTGTTTTATGGGTAGATATACTTTTATAGATCTATAACAAGCTGGGGAAACATTATTTTCATAGAGTCTGTGACTTGCGCTATGTGCTTGCCTTCCAACTGTCAAACACTTTCCTCCATGACTTCTTTAGTGGAACATAGAAAGCAACATTAAGTGTGTCGAGTTGCTAGGAAAGCATACAAAGTGAATGTTCTGTTCTGCTAATAACTGGCTGGTTGGTTGGTTGGTTGGTGTTTTATGGCGCAAAGCAGCTAGGCCATCTGTGCCAAACAACCAGTAAAAGTAATGAAAATTGATTAAAGTAAAATGTAAAAAAACAGCAAGTTAAAATCAATACATGTCGGTAAAAGATTTATATAGAATTAAAAAGACGTATTGTATGTAAAAAATTAAAAATACAATCCAGTCGGACAGTGTCACCATTACCAATGACACTGTCCAGCGTCAGAGGTAAACTTTTAGAAAAAATGTGTCTAACATGGTGCCGCCGCTCACGGTCGTAACGACGGCACGACAGTAAAATGTGGGCTATTGTGACTTGAGTATCACAATGGCTACACATCGGTGGGTCAATACCTGATAAAAGAAAACGATGGGTTAAAAAACTATGACCAATGCGTAGCCTTGCCAGGACTACTTCCTCCTTCCAATCCTTATGGAAGCAAGACTGCCAAAGACCAACAGAAGATTTGATCTGGAAAAGCTTGTTATGGCATTGCTCACTCCAAGTCGACTGCCAACTGGCATGAAGCCGCGCCTTGAAGACAGGATCGTAGTCCATGTATGGGACAGGCATGGCCATGATGGCACCAGAGCAGACGGACTTAGCTGCAGTGTCAGCGAGCTCATTCCCGTGAATACCGACGTGGCCAGGGATCCAGAAAAACTGGATGGAAATAGAAGATAGAGAAAAGTGGGCCAATCGGTGTTGAATATCCACAAGAACAGGGTGAGAACTAACGTTAAGCGATTCCAGGACCAGTAGAGAGCTAAGAGAATCAGTGTAAATAGTAAAATTACTGTACTGCATAGCTTCTACATGATCCAGGGCAAGAGAAATAGCATATAACTCGGCAGTGAACACAGAAACTGTAGAAGGGATCCTGCGAGCAACTACCGAGCCACAGCAAACCGTGGCAGAACCTACAGAGTCATCTGATTTCGAACCATCCATGTAAATGGGAAGAGAAAAATGATTCGAAAGATGTTCAGCAAAAAGAAGATGGTACTTCTAATCGGGAGTATCCGTCTTCCCCAGATGACTCAAGGAGAGGTCACAGGATGGGATGGTAATAAGCCATGGTGAAATGAGCTGATCATTGGGGACACCAATGTCATCCAATGCCAGACCCAATTCAGCCAGTAATGCCCGGATACGAAGGCCAAATGGAGGAATAGCAGACCGTCTGTTCTAAAAGAGCATTGCCCACCGAGGAAGAAAAACACAATCCCAGGTGGGATGCCATGGTAAGGATCGAAGCTTAGTAACATATTGTAGAGAAAGTTGCAAACAACGGAGGTGAAGAGAAGGTTCGTGTACAAACTCTGGACTGGAGAAGTGCGAAAAGCACTGGTGCAGAGCCGAAGCCCCAGATGGTTAAAGAGGTCCAGCATCTTCAGGGCCGAGGTCCTGGCAGAACCATAGACCAAAGACCCATAGTCCAGTTTGTATCGAATTAAAGCACGATAGATCCTGAGCATAGAACATCGATCCACTCCCCAAGAGCTGGAAGAGAGGACATGGAGGATGTTCAGAGCCCTTGCACACTTGACATGCAGCTGCTTGATGTGTGGAATGAAGCTAAGCTTACAGTCAAATATAAGCCCCAAGAACTTTGCCTCAGGGACCACACGAATGACTATATCGCTGAGACAGAGCTCGGGATCGGGATGGAGACCCCGTTGGCGGCACAAATGCATGCAAACGGTTTTAGAAAAGAGAATTTAAAACCATTTGCAGTGGTCCATATCAACAACCGATTGAGGGCAGTCTCAAGCTACCGCTCAATAAACCTCATGTTCGACGACTGGCACGAGATGTGGAAGTCGTCGACATAGAGCCCATTTGCAACAGTCAGAGGAAGATTTGTAGTGATGGCATTAATTTTAACACTAAAAAGTGTGACACTCAAGACACAGCCCTGAGGGACTCCAAGTTCCTGTGAGATGGAAAAGGAAAGAGTGGAACCCACACGGACTTGGAATCGCCTGTTCTGTAAAAAATTGTGGATAAAAATGGGTAAATGGCCACGCAACCCATAGGAGTGGAGGTCCTGCAATATTCCGTACCTCCACATAGTGTCATAAGCCTTCTCAAGATCGAAGAACACAAAAACAAGGTGTTCTCTCTTGAGAAAGGCTTCCCTGATCGACGTTTCAAGTCGAATCAGATGGTCCATGGTGGATCGCTGTTGACGGAACCCACATTGTATGGGCCAGAGGATCATGTTTGATTCCTGGTACCAAACAAGACCAGCATTAACCATTCTCTCTAGAACCTTACAAAGACAACTAGTCAAAGCGATGGGACGATAATTAGAAGGAATCTTGGGATCCTTCCCAGGTTTTGAGAATTGGAGGACAATAGCCTGGCGCCAAACATCTGGAAAAATATGTTCCTGCCAAATCCGATTAAAATTAACCAGAAGAATAGCAAGAGAGGCAGGAGAGAGATGGCGCAACATCTCATAATGAACATCATCAGGTCCGACCAATGTACTGCCAGATCAAGAACAAGTTTGAGTTCCACCACCGTAAAGGAGCGATTATAATCATAGAGACGATTGGCGCGAAAAGAATGAGGCGATCGCTCTGCTCGAGACTTTATGGCCAAGAAGGCAGGGGAACAAACAGATGTGCTAGATGCACGAGAAAAGCTCTGGCTGAGAGCATCAGCAATGCTCTGGACATCAACAACTTCCTGGCTATTGGAGAGCAAGATGGAAAGGGGATGGGAAGCATACCTCCCAGTGAGTAGAAGAGATGCTAGTAGTGAACTTTATCCAAGACTGTAAGGAGAGACATGTAGGATGATGGGAGTCAATCAAGGCCTTAATGTCATCGAGATTCGAAC
>NW_013673650.1:26907-32704 GCF_000517525.1 Limulus polyphemus
TATAGGGTCGTACCTTACAGTTCAAATAACCTGCCTTTATGGTGGCAGGTGGACGTGGTGATGAAAACGTCAAAATTAAAACTGAGGTTGGCACCATAATTCCATCTTGACAAGTGGAGATCCTTCGAACTGCTGAAACTCCTTGATTGGAGAAACCAGCAAGGATCTTCGTCTCGGGGATAGATTTCAAATCCCTCTCAACGATAACTCCTCGTGAGGAATTCAAGGAAGCATGGGGAGTATCCTCAATAGGTATATCCCCAATGGCCTTTGAACTCAAGAGAAGTTCACTGTGCTTAGGATGGGAAGTTTCTACTAAGATGTCTCCAGAACGTAGCTTCTTAAGTGACTTTGGAGAGCCAGGAAGCCCCTCTAAGCCCTTCTGAATAAAAAAGGAGACATTTGCCCTAAAGATTTATCTAATAGTGAGTGCATGATTAAAAAGCGAGGTACAGATGTACTGGGTGATGGAGGCTGCTGTTCAGAGTCTTCTAGACATGGTCATTTACCAATAAGCAGATTTTAAAAAATTTTTATTTGGAATGGGGGGATCCACAATGAAAGAGAGAGAGATTCAGTGCCCACTGACCCCACCCGCCATGGAGTCCTACTATGGGATGCACTACAATGTCAAACAAGTACACTGCAGCAATGCCAGGGTTTCATGAGCACTATACCTAAACACCATTATCAGACATGATGTCCACAACACCCATTGAGAACGACCAACACTGGTACTCAGTTGACCCTAGCCCCAGTGGACCAGCCGATTGACCTTAGGGGGCCACCTCAAGGCCACCCATCTACAGGAATTCAAAGCCAAAGTGGTGTGTTGCAGTGCCCCAGACACCACTCAACCACCAGGATCCTCTCCTCCCCTTCACGGGTCGCCACACACGGCAAACACGTGGGTGGATGTTTAGATCCCAGAGAAAGTAACTGAAAATACAGAACCTTCCCTGGGAGGTCCCCTCACCACGTACAGGAATCCACGTCGAGGGGCATTCAATAGGGATTCAGTAATTTGTTAAAAATTGTGGAGTAAAATGAAGGAAGAACAATCACATTATCTGCTGACATGCATATTAGTAAGTATAATGTACTCGGGAGATGTCTACATTTTAGTTGTAACCAACTTTCCTACATACAAAGTCAATTATTGTAGAAATTACTGAATAACCAACTAACGAAAGACAAAGATACAGTTAATGAAAGGCGAGGGACAGTTTATAGATTTTAAATCTAAGTCGATAATTCCATCTTTATTGGGATTAATATTTATACATTTTAACAATTTATCAATAACGCCTACGTGACCCTGGAACTTTAAATTTCCCCAAATACACAGGAAATTAAGTTTGGCTTAAGGTGACGCGGGAGGGGATGAAATTGAGTACACTTTTGAATGTAACCAATTCTGGATGTTTACTTTTATGTGGTTATCTGTCTTGATTAATGTTGTTTTGATTTCCTATCCACTTGATGGCCAAAATGTCGTAGTTTGTGTTTCCATATTTAATAAGTTAGATTCAACACTTCTTTCAATTTCACCTACCTAACTTTTTGTCACAGAATTGGCATGGTATAATGTTAACTGGTATCTAAACAAGTTTCTGTGCTATTAAGACTACTGATGCATTGTTTCATTTACTGCAGTTAATTATTTGAGGTTCTAATGGAGGTGGGAAAAGTAGATGGGAAAAAAATGTTTATTGCAATTAATGTTGTTGATATTTGTTAAATATGAGTGGGTACTCTGAAAGTACAGGAAATATAATCTATCTTTAAAAGAATCAATGGTGTGATTAGTATTATTATTCTTAACTCTGGGTACTTAGTTTTATTCGTCTACTTGGATTTTGAAGTTTTACTTTTATCAGAACAGCTCAGGACTTGTGGCCTGATTATTAAATGTAGGCGAAACCTTTATATGAGAGGTTTATTTCGTTGACATTACATGTCACAAAGGGTGCAGTCTGTAACACTTTCTACTCTGTTGATGTAGTATAAAATCTACACCTAGTTCCACACTAGATAAGGATTTCCATCTAAGTAAACTCGTATAAAATCACCGTATATACTCATGTAAGAGTCGACGATACATTAAAGGTAAAACTTGGATTGTTAACAGTAAAAACCGACGTTTTTTGGCACAATAGAAGGTAAATTATCTACTTGGAGCCGATTAGTTTTGGTAACAGTTACCGTCATCAAGGTTAGTGTATGCAGTGTTAGCATTCTTCTCTTCCCATATCCACGGGTGGTTCGAAATCAGGTGACTCTGTAGGCTCTGCCATGGTTTGCTGTGGCTTGGTAGTTGCTCATAGGATTCCCTCTACAGGTTGTGTTCACTGCCGTCTTGTATGCTTTTTTTTACCCTGGATCATGTATAAACTATGCAGTACAGCTATTGTACTATTTACACTGATTCTCTTAGCTCTCTACTGGCCCTGGTATCGCTTAATGCTAGTTGTCAACCTATTCTCGTCGATATTCAACAACTACTGACCCATTTTTGTTAATCTTCTATTTCCATCCAGTTTTCTGGATACCTGGCCAGGTCGGTGTTCAATGGGAATGAGCTTGCTTACTCTGCAGCTAAGTCCATCTGCTCTGGTGCCCACCACCATGCCTGTCCCATACATGGACTACCGTCCTCTATTTAAGGTATGGCTTCGCTCCAGTTGCCAAGTGACTTGGATTAAGAAACGTCATAACAAGATTTTCCAGTCAAACCTTCAGTTGTTCTTTGGCCATCTTTTTTCTGGAAAGATGGAAGGAGGAACTTGTCCTGGCTAGGCTATGCATTGGTCACAGTTTTGTGAACTCAGCAATTTATTTTATCTGGTAATGACCCACTAATGTCTGGCCATTCTGACACTTAACTCACAATAGCTCATATTTTACTGTCCTGCAGTAGTTACGACCATGAGCAGTGGCGCCATTTTAGACACATGTTTTCTAAGAGTTTACCCCTGATGTTGGATTGTATCATTGGCGATGGTGACGCTGTCCGACTTGATTGTATTTTTAATTTTTTAAGCACTTTTGGCCTTTTTAAGTATATATAACTTTTATCCGAATTATGTACATATTTCGGTTTTAACTCGCTGTATTTTTACATTTTACTCTAATTTAATTTCACTGTTTTTAACAGTTGTTTGGCGCAGATAGCCTCCTTGCTTTGCGATAAAGCACCAAACAACCAACCA
This sequence comes from Limulus polyphemus, assembly GCF_000517525.1. Classification (NCBI taxonomy): domain Eukaryota; kingdom Metazoa; phylum Arthropoda; class Merostomata; order Xiphosura; family Limulidae; genus Limulus; species Limulus polyphemus. The sequence continues at coordinate 30,120 of NW_013673650.1, forward strand.
ACCTACCTTAACTCACAATAGCTCACATTTTACTGTCTTGGTGTAGTTATGTCTGAGAAAACACTTGTCTAAAATGGTGCTGTCACTCTAAGTGTTATCTTCAATTTATAATGAAAATACTAAGTTTGGGTCTTTCAGGGGCATAATGCATACATGCATGATGAACAGATTAGGGCTAATTCTAACCTCCTTGTAAGACGCTTGCCTTTGGAGTAAAAGACTCGGAGTATGTTACCCTTACACTTATTTTACATTTTCTATTTTACAAAAAGTTGGATAACCACCAAATAATTCCACTGGTAGGTCTGTCAGTCTTATGTAACATAAGATCATCATGCCAGACAATGTCGAATGCTTTATCGACATCGAGAAAACGTGTGACAGTGGATTCAGTTTTCTTGAAGCTGTCAGTAATGGTTTCTGTTAATGTGACGAACTGGTCACTTGTTTGTCCAAATTTTCTAAATCCAAAAAGCATCTATGTAGATGCATTCACAACATTCCTTCTAGTTTCTTTTGGTAAAGTTTTATCTTGAATTGATTGACGTTTGATCCAATTAGCTTTTTTGTAGTTAAATTTTTCGGAATGTATTGATTTATTTTTGGAGGGAGGGAGTGAGAGTGAAGGTACTCCAGACAGGAAAATAGTCACTGTCGATATCTTTTTCAACTTAAATTTACAAATTTTCTACTCCTATTCATGAACACAGGCATAGACTCAATACATCTCTGGGGCCATGTGCATAAAAAATCTGTCACTGTATTTGTATGTAATAAATGTTTATCTAGCATTCTTCCATTTGAATTTGTTGAGTTGCAGTTAAAAATTATATGTTTACTATTTAAATCACCTGTTATAATAGTATTATTAATCTTCCTCCAACTGTTGCAAATGGGCTCTATGTCGACGACTTCCACATCTCGTGTGAGTTCTCGAGCATCAGGTTTATTGAGTGGCAGCTTCAGACTGCCCTCAATCAGTTGCTAACATAGACCACTGCAAATAGTTTTAAGTTTTCTTTTTCCAAAACGAGTATATAGTAAATTTAGGTACAGTTGGTATCTTAATTGGATTTGTAAGTTTCTTTGTTAGGAAGGTGTTGGTAATGTTTTCTAATAAGTGTTGTGGATAGCAGTTACGTTTCAGGATGTCATGTATGAACGAAATTTCAGAGTGTAGATTAAGATATGTGGAGCACAGGTTGTAAGCTCTGTTTAGTAAGCATATAACAAGGTTTCGTTTATACATAAACGGGATAAAGCTATCGAAGTGTGTAAGGAGGCCAGTGGACGTCTTTTTTCGGTAAATAGATGTGGAAAATCCATTAGCATTATGGTTAATGAGCATGTCTAAAAAAGGTAAATTATTATTATTTTCAATGTCACATGTAAATTTAATGGCAGAATGTTGTGAGTTAAGGTATTCTAAAAATTTTGAGCATTGATTGCTGTTATTAAAAAGAATAAAAGTGTCATCCACATACCTTCTGTACAGAACAGGCCTAAAGTTAAATGGACTGGTGTCAAGCCATTTCTGTTCGTAATCAGAGAGAAATGCATTAGCTAAATTTGGACCTAGTGGGGAGCCCATCACAACACCATCTATTTGTTCATACAAGGTGTTGTTGAACAGGAAATGTGAATTTTTAGTGGTAAGATCCAGCATGGTCTTAATTTGATTTTCAGAAAAGCCATTTAGAGGAATGTTATTAAATGAAACTATTAACATATGTATATCTGAGCTTTCACGAATTTTATCTCCAACTTTTTCTTGAGTTTTCAGCTGTAAAAAAGTCCTTGTCAGTTGAATATCCAATGCATTAATTCACTCTGATAGATTTTATTACTCATCAGTATGTCTACCAGCCAACCCTCAAATTGAAATTATTTACACAGGATTAAAGAAATTAATCTATGAGACTTTCAGCGCAGTCAAACACATCAATCAAAAGGGTTTGACTTCCCAAGTGTAACAAATTTATTATTATGTATTTATTTTTAATATGAACGTTGATTGGATTGAATTTGTATTTAGAAATATGCGTGGCTTGTAGTATCGGACATGTGTTGCATATAACGAATTTGTTATATATTTATTTTGATGTCAACGTTTGTTTTGAATAAGTTTATACTTGAGGGCGTGACTAGCTTACCATATTAGTTACATATGGCGAAACTCCCGCCAATTCTCCAAGATTGTAGAATATTCGTGAACACAAGAATCAACAATATATCCAGTTCCATATCCGGTATTATTAGAAGGTTCTAGAGAAAGTGTCTCACCTATAAAAACAGCAGAGCATCACACCAAAAACAACAGAGAACAGGGCTACAGAAACAAGCCTACTAGCAAGCTGTTATAAATGTATAATCTATAAACTGTGATTTTGCTAACCCTTCTCAACCAGAAAATATACGACATTTGACCAGGAAGAGTTATAAATTTCGAACATTAGTGAATTCTCATCAAATATTAATATCTTTCCAACAATATTAATAATTTCTCATCGAACATTAGTGGTTTTATGAAAATAATCTTTTTTCAATGTCCCAACAATTCAGTGCCTGACAAAGCTAGCTAGCTT
>NW_013673650.1:33001-34225 GCF_000517525.1 Limulus polyphemus
ATATATATATATATTAAAATTTATTTGTTTGAAAACAGAAACGGTGTGAATCAATCTTGTTGGAATATAGGGTAAATTAAATAAAACATCAGCATATTTCTAAACACTAAATCCAGGGTACAGTTCACCTATTAAAAGTTAAATTATTTAACGAAGCCTTGGATTATTTTAAATTCTCAATATTTAGCATAATACCGAGTCCAAAACTATAATTAGACTTCAAATCCGTCAATAAATGACGAAGCTGTGAGCTAAAAGTTTGTGCTTGAAGAAAATCTCAGAGACATTCTATGAGCCTATGCCGCATCTAATAATAGAAAAACATTCTAACACATGTATGAGAAATAATGTTAAACACTTCCCATACCTTAGTAGTGTATTCTTATTCACGTGATCAGTGTGTTCATCATTGCTTTACACTCTCTTTACAATCAGTTAAATTACTCAGACAGTACCAGGTACAGTACTATCCACCTCTTCTTTTAATTAATATACGGTTCTGTAACTAGCGTCAGAGCTTTGCCATTTATATAATTATTCCTTTACTAACTGCAATATTTAAAAATTATTTCATTTTTGTAATCACCGATACAAGTTTTATATTGCATTTATTATTTTTATCATGACATGATTTTTCTCCAAATATAAATTATTTGGTTTCAAAACACCAGTTTTTTTAATCATTTCAACACCTATTTGTGTACCATACTTAATTTAACAGTACCGTTATGTCACCTTGTCTTGATTAAACAAGCTCGCCAAACTTCTTAATAAGTATTATTATAAATGGTTTATTTACTGGATAAGTAGATAAGTGTTCGAAACAAGGGTTAACTGAAACTGTTTTGTTGTCTTAACACTATGTTTAATGACAACATCATATTCGTATATGTGTAAATGTTGATTCATAATTATATTACTTTAAAATTTTCTTTTGTGGAGAATTTTTGTTTGGAAAATTCACTTTAGAGTATAAATTCGATGAAGAGGAACGCACTTTGAGACTAATATTGGCTGGAAACGGCTTGAATGGGCAATGAAGAAAAACTTTAATATAAGTTTCACATAACAGGAAATGTACAACGTTTCGACAATGTTTTGTGGTACCTGATGATGACAAAACTTTGTCCAAACGTTGTATATTTCCTATTATGTTAAACTTATATTAAAGTTTTTCTTCATTACCCATTCAAGCCGTCTCCAGCCATCACTTTAGAGTAGTTT
>NW_013673651.1:0-2289 GCF_000517525.1 Limulus polyphemus
TCAATCTTGCTCATCATACGAGTTTGATTCTGTTCAGTCTTGCGTAGTGAGACCTTTATTTCTTCTAACTGTGTTAGTAGGTATCTTTCAAAATCTGCTGGATACAGAAAACCTTCTGAGGACTTGCATAAATATGTAATCTTCTGATTTTAATGTTGCTGCAAGTAAAGTTTTATTATGAATCTTTTACCTATGATGACTGAAAGCCAAGTATGCAGGATAACACAACAACTGAAAACTATGAACAGACCTCTCATGACTTTTCCAGTTTTGTAAGCCATTAAATTTATGAAATTTCTAAACTTAATTAAAGGGAAATTAGTTTGAATATCTCCACATAATGAAAGCATATGATACATAGTTACAGAATAAAGTGAAAATGATGGCTCTGCTTATATTTTCAAAAGATGTATTATTGTTCTGAAATTTAATTAACTTTATCTCAAGCTAATTATTTATTCCTATAAAGGATGTCCCCCAGTAGTGAAGTGCGTTTACATGAGCAAGCTGGTGCCATCCTGACGTTTCTTTAAAATGTTGGAGTCAATTTTTCTAAAGGCATATCTTGATCCACAGAATTCCTTCTTCTATAATGTATATAAGAATCTTTAGATGAGATGGTTCCTCAGAGATCTTTCTTGACAAATGAGGTGCAGGGAACAGTGACTTGTGGTTGTGAATTTTATGGCAATGTTAGCTGAGCTGGTGGATAAGGAAGAGATCTACTGATTTTGGATGGTGGATCTGACTCATCATCATATTCACTGTTAAAGAGGTTATTTATAGTCCTCAAATGAATGAAACCACTATTTACAAAATAACTTGAACATGAAATTTAAAAATTGTAATTCATGTATATTTTGCAATGGATGGCTTACACTTAAACAAGGCAGGGGCAAGCATGTTAGGAAAGGCTATTAACTCAGCTGTAGTGGTTGATTTAAACTAGGGCTAGAGAGATGAGGGCTATGATATTAGTAAAATAGGAAATATAACGGATAGGAAAACATGTACAACAGACATAAAACATGAAAGTATTTTAAAATCTATGATTAATTGTTACTATTGTAATGCTAGGAGTATTAGAAATAAAATTGGTGAGTTCAAAGCAGTTGTGGAAACTGAGGATTTTGATATGATGGGTATTAGTGAGACTTGGTTGGATTTGAACAATTTTGATGAGAGAATTTGTTTTGAGATACCAGGCTACAGATTATTTACCAGAAATAAAGAATTGATAAAATGAGAGAGGAGTAGCTTTATATGTGAGGAGTGAATTACATCCTGTTAAGTTAAAGCATGTTAAAGAAAATAGCACTGTGGTTGAGTCAGTTTGGGTTAGTGTAAGTGGATATAAAGGGATAAGTCTTATAATTGGGATTTGTTATAGACTCTGTATATCAGAATTGATGTTAGCTTGAAGCTCTCTGACTCTGTTTATCAGAACGTATGTTGACTAGAAGTTCTCTGACTCTGTTTATCAGAATTTATGTTAGCTAGAAGCTCTCTGACTCTGAATATCAGAATTTATGTTAGCTAGAAGCTCTCTGACTCTGTATATCAGAATTTATGTTAGCTAGAAGCTCTCTGACTCTGAATATCAGAATTTATGTTAGCTAGAAGCTCTCTGACTCTGTATATCAGAATTTATGTTAGCTTGAAGCTCTCTGTCTCTGTATATCAGAATTTATGTTAGCTAGAAGCTCTCTGACTCTGTCTATCAAAATTTATGTTAGCTAGAAGCTCTTTGATTCTGTATATCTGAATTTATGTTGACTAGAAGCTCTCTGACTCTGTTTATCAGAACGTATGTTGACTAGAAGCTCTCTGACTCTGTATATCAGAATTTATGTTGACTAGAAGCTCTCTGACTCTGTTTATCAGAACGTATGTTGACTAGAAGCTCTCTGACTCTGTATACCAGAATTTATGTTGACTAGAAGCTCTCTGTCTCTGTATATCAGAATTTATGTTAGCTAGAAGCTCTCTGACTCTGTCTATCAAAATTTATGTTAGCTAGAAGCTCTCTGACTTTGTATATCAGAATTTATGTCAACCAAAAGCTCTCTGACTCTGTTTATCAGAACGTATGTTAACCAAAAGCTCTCTGACTCTGTATATCAGAATTTATATTAGCTAGAAGCTCTCTGACTCTGTCTATCAAAATTCATGTTAGCTAGAAGCTCTCTGACTTTGTATATCAGAATTTATGTCAACCAAAAGCTCTCTGACTCTGTTTATCAGAACGTATGTTGACTAGAAGCTCTCTGACTCTGTATATCAGAATTT
>NW_013673651.1:3005-4442 GCF_000517525.1 Limulus polyphemus
AACGCTAGAATCCGGGTTTCGATATCCGTGGTAGGCAGAGCACAGATAGCCCATTGTGTTACTTTGTGCTTAACTTCAAACAAACAAGTCTTCAGCCACCAAATTCTTTTGTTTCAAAAGTAATGAACCTACAAAAGAAATAAGACATATTTTCTGATGACTTTTATAAAATAAGATAATTCATAGAAATGGTACTTGGATTTTATGAGTAATTCTTTTTTTAAAAAAACATTCTGAACAGTGATCCCTTTGCTATGCTTCACTGCGAAAGGTCTGATAGTGAAAATTCCAATTTCGTACTTGATTGCCATCCTACAGCAAGAAAATGAACTCCGGGAAAACAACAGATATGTTCATGTACGCGATCCACCTACTAGTTTCTATTCTATTTACCTGGGTAAAGATTTTCACAATGTCAAACTACAGTTTAATTGTTCCACGTGGACAGTAAGACCGCCTACACCCCTCTGGAGAATGTTATAGATATGATTAGATTAAAAACTGGAATGCCATATATAACACCAACTAAAAAACTTAAAGAAAACACTGCCACCTGTTGGAATTTTCACAAACTTTGATTTTTAATATTTCGTTTTTAAGAACTATTCCATGTATACAGAGTGTTCATGAGTAAATAAACTCCTCTACATTATTAATCTTTTTTTTTTCTCGTCAATATTTAGATAACAGCAATAGTTTCCCTGATAAACACATCTCTTAGAAGTAGCCCATTTTGATTTATATTTCTGTTTACGGTGATTTATTTTGATTGAAACGAGTACCTATTAGGCAATATTAAATTCTTCTTCTGTATGTGTATCGCAACAAAGTTACGTAAAAAAAACAAAAACTAAAATAAATAAATAAGCGCCAACTGTTGCAATTTTTATGAAATTGTAGCTTTTAAGGGTCATATTCTTTCTGTTTTTTTTTTCTCATACCAAACAATACAATGATTTAAAGTATCAAATGCATTACAAACATAAAGGAACACATCCAAACCTATTCATAGCATATCAATATATTCTGCATGATATTTGTGATCAATATTTCATTCTTTATTGATTCCTCAGGAAAGTTAGTGTAACTCATTGTCGTAAATAACAGTTTATTTATTTATTTCCTTTATTCGCCCAAAGCTAAACCTACAATGTTTTACACAAGATAAAGGTATAGCCAAACCAAAGTAAATTCATTCGTAGATTCATTGAACTGCATTAATAAAGACTCACTTATTTCTTTTACCTATCTGTGCAAAGCCATTTGTGATAGCTGTCCCTAATTTTGAGCTGATAGATTAGAGAAACAGCACCTACCGAAAACATTTGCGCTAATGATTCTCTCCCACGTAGCCCAATATTTGTTTGTTTTAAATTTCGCGCACAGCTACACGAGGGCTATCTGCGTTAGCCGTCCCTAATTTAGCAGTGTAAGACT
>NW_013673651.1:5285-10210 GCF_000517525.1 Limulus polyphemus
TTACCAGAAGTTGTATTTACTAACACCTTAATTTTATTATCCAATACTCCATATTTATTAAAACTTTTTAATATACTCCAACAGATGGCACCAGCGACGTTGTATTCGGTATTTTAACTTATAACGCAGCGGTACATGACAAAACCTGACGGAGGGTGGGCAATCAGTTAACAGCACCCGCCTCCTACACAAATACTCTTAACTCAATAGCAGAATTGACAATCGCTGTGTGGAGCCTGTTCAACGACAGGAATCTTAGATCTTCTGATCCCCCAAACACAAATGGCCCTATTGTTAAAAAAAAAATATAATAAAAACGTTTAAGTTGTTGTTTTCTTAGTGCAAAGCAACACTGTGAAATTAAGCGGTAATGTTGAAATAGCTCCAATCAAACAATTTTCTGTTCCCGAACCGTGTTTTATTTGTAATTTGTAACTGAAGCGTTTTACGGTTTGAACTCTCTTTGTATTTTTAACGAGTAGATTCTCCCCTCCCATGAAAATTTATATTTGTTACAAACAGATTCTCCTCTCTGACGAAAAGAATAAAATCAATTATGAATGAACTCAGCAAAAGTTCAATCATGGTTAACGAGCTTATTAAGAAAAATATATGTACTATTCTGATTCAGAAGCAAGCACACAGGATCAAACTAGACCCAAAACTCGAGCGGTTTCGAATAATTCACTGTTCTTCTGAAGGTAACTTACCTTTTCTTTCACCTTACATTGCCATTTTTGGAGATTCTGTTATTAAATTCCTCTGTCAAAACATTTATTACATTAACGACCAACAAATGTTAATTAACTCAATAGGTGGAGCCACCTTGCATTGCCATTTTTGGAGATTTTGTTATCAAATTCCTCTATCAAAACATTTATTACATTAACGACCAACAAATGTTAATTAACTAATAGGTGGAGCCACCTTGCATTGCCATTTTTGGAGATTCTGTTATTAAATTCCTCTATCAAAACATTTATTACATTAACGACCAACAAATGTTAATTAACTCAATAGGTAGAGCCACCTTACTTGACATTTTAGACACTGACACGGTCTGTAAAATACTTAATTCTTCACGTCCGAACAAACGACATGGTACGACGACTTACGACTGTTTTAGCGACCTACAAACCTTGCCAGTACATATTTTGACTCACCGTACTGACCTTAGTGTTTGTTTCTCTAGCGTCATTTACCGTGATGTCAACAGACATACTGATTTACCTCTAAGACAGACTTGTATTACTGACTCTTTAAACCAGAAAACTTACAAATTAAACGCCACCGCACACGATCTCTTCCTTCCTTTACAACACCAACTTTAAACACATCACATTTAAAGGAATCGCTTCTCTATTCTATAATTTACGATTTCTTATCACTAATTATATTCTCCCTCACCTTCAAACAACCACTGAACAATGAAACCTAAATCCACCAAACACTCCTAGTCACAACCCCTATTTCCCGTATCCAATCCACAAAACCTCCTCAATCCATAGAGCATACCTCACATACGTCACACGTCCAATACACTTCCAAACCCCATTTATATCATTGCTTCTCCCGGACCTTCTTCTAAACGTCACACTCATGCAGAAGTTATGGCTTTCCCTCCTGTCTCTAGAAACTTCTCCCTAAGCTCTATACGAGACACACAACCCAAGAATCCCGCCCCATTCACGAACTCTGACACTACTGTAGGTCACAACACTTACAAACCCCTTTTCTACCATTACATACCCTTCTTCTAAATGCAGTAGTTATGGAGATTATAAGACTTCCACTTATATTCTTAGCAACCATCTAGTAACCCCTTATTTAGTCGACCTTCCAAACTCCGCAAACTCTGAGGCTTTTCTTCTTCCATAAACAGTATCTTCTATAACCTTTGAAGGAAAACATCACCCTTCACCCAACAACCTTTCACAAAGCAAAAACCTGTATTCTCCTTGAAATAAACATTCCCTCCAACACATCTGCCCAATCGAACTCTGTTTTAAACTATAGCAAGACTTCCAGACTACTAAGAAAACTGAATGAAAAAAAGACTGAGGTATATGCACCATGCCGATGTGTTAGGACAGCATTTAAAGAATCAAACTATATCTAAGTCCCTTAATTTAAATCCACCAGTTACCATAGGAACCAATGACAAACTGTTCTGTTTGCAATGGAAGAAGGAAATCCTTCATTCCACCTCACGTACACTTACGAAACTCACACGAGACTTTTGCAAATCCACAGCGGACAGTCTTGTTTGTTTTGTTTCAATTTCGCGCAAAGTTACACGAGGGCTATCTGCGTTAGTCATCACCACCCAACGCCAACTCTTGGGCTACTCTTTTACCAACGAATAGTTGGATTGACCGTCATATTATAACGCCCCACGGCTGAAATGGCGAGCATATTTGGTGGGACTGGGATTCGAATCGAGATTGCGAGTCGAGCGCCCTAACCACCGGGCCATGCCGGGTCTGACAATCTTGAAAATAACATTGCTGCTGTAAATTCCGAGAACACAATTTGTCCTACTGAACAACAGAAACTTGATGCGTTTATTAACAAAACAACAATAAAAAACAAAACAAAACACATCACGATCTTTCACATAAGTATAAAGGTTTCTCTCGTCCAAACCGTAATATCTGTTTACAACAAAATACTAACTTTAAACAGACTCATACTAATATGATCTATGAGTCACTGATTAATAAATCCAACATTGTAAACGCGTACATTGAGCTGTCTACTAAAATAGATTCCACTAACTTAGTCACTTCTGCATCCCAAATCCAAGAACACTTCCAATTTTGTCGGTCTGTCCTCTAAAACACAAACTTAAACTCAACACAAACTTTCCTGTAAAGTTCTTAATTTTTCTCCTACCCCTAAAAACATTGACAGCTTATGTACTATTATCAGTCTGGTAAGCCTACGCTGCGCACTTCGACACAGCTATCATTTCACACTTAGGTAAGGTTTCACTGCGCACCCTGACCAGGCCTAGTATCAGTATATCAGACACAAGTATATAATTATAACCTGATTACACGTAATAATAATAATGGACTCAAGAGAATCTAACTTCTAATCCAAGCCTAACAGAGAACACAATTTTGGAAACGAGAAGTGACCAATCATGAAACACATTTTGTAAAGATATCAAACCGTGAGTTGGTGTACCAACATCGGGCTCTGTTTGTTTGTTTTAAAGGGCTACTCATAATTTCAATTTCATAGATTAGAGAGAAGACTGCTAATCAACAACACCCACCGCCAACTCCTGGACTCTCTTGATTAATCGAATAGCAGGATTTGACAGGCACTCTTATAACGCTTAATCGATAATACTTTGGGGACCATGAACACTTGGATTCTCAGTCCGAGCACACCATCAAAGCCACGCCTGACACCATCAGGAAGTTCGAGGTTTTTTTTTAACACACTTTTCTAGACTGTTTATGCACCATAATTGTTGCTTGTTAGCTCATTCTTTGGTTGGAAAGAAGACCCCTAATAATATCTATGAGCCACACAAAGAAACATAAAAAATACTATTACTACAGCAATTATTTCTACCTCATAAAGTAACTAGAAAATTCGTTTTCTGGTACTTTATTTGCACCGAGGGTTCTAGCAGACAAAAACAAAATTATCTGATGTGAAGGAGGACCCCACCTATAAAAAAACAACAAAAAACATTCGATACTCTGAGGATTAAAAAGAGATTAAAACCAGTGGGTAATTTGAGGATCAGAAAAGGGTTGGTTTGTTTGCAATTTCGCGCAAAGCTACACGAGGGCCATCTCTAATTTAACAGTGAAAGACTAGAGGGAAGGTAACTAGTCATCATCATCACCCATCGCTAACTCTTGGGCTACTCTTTTACCAACGAATAGTGGGATTGACCGCCACATTATAACGCCCCCACGGCTGAAATGTTTGGTGGGATGGGGATTCGAACCCGCGACCCTCAGATTGAGAGTCGAGCGAATTAACCACCTGGCCATGCCAGGCCTAATTTTAACAATAATAAAAAAATAAATTAAAAGCAGTGGGTAATCCGAGGATTAAAACAATTATAACAATTCGGTAGTTTGGAGATAAATTGGAAATTTAAAACCATCTCCAAAGCAAAGCTATGTAAAATTCAAATTCATTTGAAAGAATGAGGAAATATTATTATTATTATATAAAAATCCTGAGATTTGATCCTTTATTTGTTCTTGGTTTTAGCACTACTTGCGCTTTGTCCACCGCATCAAATCGAGCCCCAAATTTTAGTGTTGTAAGCCCGTAACCGTTCACCCACCAGGGGGCAATAAAGTATTTAAGTTTTTTTTTACATCACAGCTTTACAATTGAACCCCGGATTTTAGCGTTATACGCTCGTTAAATTAAAAGGAGGACTTCAGTATGTATGAAGCTGATTACTTGACATGCTAAGGAGTTTTAGATTCCGTTCTTTTTTAAATAGCTTTTTTTTATGTTCATAATATTAAGTTATATTAGACCACCGTGACCCGTTGGGTCAACCACTATTCAGAGGTTATGAAGGATTCAAGCTAATTTCAATATTGCACCGAAATGAAGGTTTATTTTGAGACAGTTTAATCAAATATTTCAATCCATTCGTGTTATTCACAATTCAAGAAAATATATTTAATTGTTGTCATCTTACGCCTTTTAATGAAGATGGGAACATTGACAGGGAAATAATATAATAGCCAATGCTCGGCAAGAGGTTTTCGTTCATAAAACTTTGTTGTTGTTGTTCTCGACTTGATTTTTATTTTATTACCTCGTTTCCATAGTTACTATTTGCAAATAGTCAATAATATTGTAGGTCCATTTTATTGTTGTTCTTTCTACGGCCTTTATAACACATTTTCTTCTCATTATTTCATTTCTTTTGT
>NW_013673651.1:11188-12800 GCF_000517525.1 Limulus polyphemus
GGATTTAGCGTACAGGGTTTACTGTAGAACGTGTAAAACTTTCAAGACAATAAAAACACTATCGCAGGCCTGTGTTATTAGTGAAACCCCATGCCAGGCAAAAAATGTTGTGTTTCCTATAATATTGGCAAATACTTATTACTTTGCTTGTTTGTTTTCAATTTCGCGCAAAGCTACACGAGGGCTATCTGCGCTAGCCGTCTCTAATTTAACAGCGTAAGACTAGAGGGAAGGCAGCTAGTCATCACCACCCATCGCCAACTCTTGGGCTACTCCTTTACTAACGAATAGTGGGACTGACCGTCACATTATAACGCCTCACGGCTGAAAGGGCGAGCATGTCTGGTGTGACGGGGAATCGAACCTGTGACCCTCAGATTGCGAGTCGAGCGCCCTAACCACCTGGCCATGCCGGGCCCCGTTTTCTTTGGAAGGCATTCAGTTCTCAAACAACCACCCTAAAAAATGATTAATTACAAAGTAAAGGATATTTTACCAAGAATGAGATACAAGAGCCCTCTGCCGGGGTCTGTAACGTCACGTCGATAAGGCATTCTCCTCTATTAGGTATTAGTTGTCCCTAATGTTTAACAAATAGATTAGAGGGAAGGCAGCAAGTCAACAACACATACCGCCAACTCTTGGGCTACTATAATCAAAGGGCTGGAACTGACTGTTACTTCTAGAATGCATCCAATGCTTTAAAGTACGGAATGCGATTTGTTTTGCGTCAACAGGACAGGAACAATAGACCCTCTGATCTATTGTTCTCGTCATACTAACCAGTAGTTCACATACAGATGTAGAAGAATGAAAGTTGGGCTATAAGATCACACATTTCTTAAGTATAAAACCACAAGTAAATACTACACAATAGATATCTACTTTGAACATCCCTAGCTGATAGGATAGAAATGAAAGCACCCACCGCCAACTCTTTTGCTACTATAATCGAATAATGGATTTGACCGTCTCTCTTATAACGCACACATGGCTCCAAAGCGAAGAGTGAGTTTTTGCAGCAACGGTACACAAATCACGTGCCCTCAGATTCATAGTTTGGGACGATGGCCACTAGGCTACGTCATGATCGACTGAAAACTGCAGTTCCTTCGATCTGTATTAATTTACATCCCATAAGATCAAGGCCATGAAATGCTATTCAAATACGTTAAATAAGTTTCTACCTGAGATATCTCGGGTGGACACAAGTTTGTACTTGTAGGGGATACCTTGGTGTGGACACAAGTTTGGACTTGTTGGGGATACCTTGGTGTGGACACAAGTTTGTACTTGTAGGGGATACCTTGGTGTGGACACAAGTTTGTACTTGTAGTAGATACCTTGGTGTGGACACAAGTTTGTACTTGTAGGGGATACCTTGGTGTGGACACAAGTTTGTACTTGTAGGGGATACCTTGGTGTAGACACAAGTTTGTACTTGTAGGGGATATCTTGGTGTGGACACAAGTTTGTACTTGTAGGGGATATCTTGGTGTAGACACAAGTTTGTACTTGTAGGGGATACCTTGGTGTAGACACAAGTTTGTACTTGTAGTAGATACCTTGGTGTGGACACAAGTTTGTACTTGTAGGGGATACCTTGGTGTAG
>NW_013673651.1:13800-15908 GCF_000517525.1 Limulus polyphemus
GAGGATACCTTGGTGTAGATACAAGTTTGTACTTGTAGTAGATACCTTGGTGTAGACACAAGTTTGTACTTGTAGTAGATACCTTGGTGTGGACACAAGTTTGTACTTGTAGGGGATATCTTGGTGTGTTTTGTACTTGTAGGGGATACCTTGGTGTGGCCACAAGTTTGTACTTGTAGAGGATACCTTGGTGTAGACACAAGTTTGTACTTGTAGTAGATACCTTGGTGTGGACACAAGTTTGTACTTGTAGGGGATACCTTGGTGTGGACACAAGTTTGTACTTGTAGGGGATATCTTGGTGTAGACACAAGTTTGTACTTGTAGGGGCTAACTTCGTGTAGACACAAGTTTGTACTTGTAGGGTATACCTTGGTGTGAACACAAGTTTTTACTTGTAGGGGATACCTTGGTGTGGACACAAGTTTGTACTTGTAGGGGATATCTTGGTGTAGACACAAGTTTGTACTTGTAGAGGATATCTTGGTGTAGACACAAGTTGTACTTGTAGGAGATATCTTGCTGTGGACACAAATATGTACTTTTAGGGGATAACTTGGTTAGATATAAGTTTGTATTTGTGGAGGGGGGGAGCTATATTGAAGATCTATGTATTCCTTCTGTACAAAGGAAAGCTCGAGTCATTTGGTAACATTTTAACTATACGTGTAATACGTTTCACGATGAGTTTTTGTTAACTAATACGTATTATTCTAATACGTATTATTCTACCTACAGTTCAACAGTTAACGGGTCCAATATTTATGAAAAACGGAGCTTAATTTAAATCAATACTAGTAGAACAAAGGAAAAAATAAAACAAAAACATTACTAGTCTTTAAGCAAGCTTTTTCTTCTTCTTCTAAAAAGCAAGTTTTCTATTGAACTGACATTTATCAACTTTTTTTTTCCCTTGTTTGAAAGCGTAGCCCATTTGTTACAATAGTCTTTATTAAGAAACCTAGTTCTTACATTGTCGATTGTTTAGTACATTTATTATGAAAAACATCTTCGCAAATGGACAGTAAATTCTATTGTTGTTCTCATCATTATTGGATGGGTTTTCGAACAATGTAAAAAATGATCCATCTATATGCTGCATTCATTACTTTTTGTCATTAACCAATTGGATCACACACGATAGTGAATGGCAATATTCAGTCTACTTCCGCTAGGTATCTACATGAATGATATATATATATCTAAAGGTTTATTGTTTCCAGATGTTCAAGCACAGCTACATAAGGGCTAGTTGACCCTTATTTTGAGCTTACGGGCTACAGGAAGGCAGCTAGTCACCAAACACATAGCCAGCATCTGAGCTATTCTTAACTGACCGAAAAGCTGGATTTGACAGTTACTCTTATAGCCCGCCCATCCAAGATCCCAAAGTGCTGTTATTCACAGTCCGGTACGCTGACCAGAAATATTACAAGTATTTTTGTATTTAAAGAAAGCTTGTTGTTGTGTAATTTGAAAGCCAAGCCACATTGGACGATCTGCTGTAGTATCGCGGGGAATTGAATCCCGGATTTTCGCACTGTAAGCCCACAGACACGCTATTGAACTACCGCGGAACATTAAAAGAAGCTAACAATAACCTTCGTGTCGTAAGATTAGATACTAAAAATTTGGTACTTGTCAGCTTTTGTTGAACAATTGGAAAAATCTTTCACCTCGTTAACAACAGATAACATAAAATTCATATTTAGTCAACAGTTTGTTTAACCCTAAAATGCACGTTTATTAGAACGTTTGTTTAAGAAAATTTATAAATATATGCGTGACGAAGAATATTTTCACCATTTAATTTGTCTGCGCTCTAAAAATTTTTATATCACAAAGAATTCAAAATCAAAATTTTCAGACGCTTTTTTTTGAAAGAAAACAACAAAAATAGACGCAGTTTCGAAGGTTTTTTTTGTTTTTTTATGAATTTCACGCAAAGCTACACGAGGGCTATCTGCGCTAGCGGTCCCTAATTTAGCAGTGTAAGACTAGAGGGAAGGCTGCTAGTCATCACCCCCCATCGCCAACTCTTGAGCTACTCTTTTACCCACGAATAGTGGGATTGACCGTCACATAATTAGCCCCCACGGCTGAAAGGG
>NW_013673651.1:16213-19533 GCF_000517525.1 Limulus polyphemus
GGGGAGCATGGTTGGTGTGACGGGGATTCGAACCCGCGAACCGCAGATTGCGAGTCGAGCCCCCCCTAACCACCTGGCCATGCCGGGCCCCACTTTGGAAAGAAGACTCTTTGATTTTGAATTATTGTTTGTTTGGTTTAGCCATATATTTGGTAAGTGTCGGTAGTTAATCAATTTGATCACACTGTTACGTATATCACTGCCATTGTTGATAATTAACTGATATGAATACATTGTTAAGTATCACTGTAATTGTTGGTAAAGAGTTAATTTCATCATATTGTTAAGTATCAATGCCATTTTTATTAACTAACTGTTAAGTTCCACCGTCATTGATGGTGATTAATTAATTCCATTGCATTGTTAAGAAACAGTCGTTTTTGTAACGGATTAGTTTGATTAAATTGTTAAATACCAATAATACAGCCAAGTAAGATATCGGCCAAAATATATATGATGTTATGTGAAGCCTTTAAAAGCTTAATTTTAGCCACGTGTTGATTAGGCTTAACGAACGAATTCATGTGAACTGTTTTTCAAGTATTTAAATAGTATTATTGTTATAGTTAGCACTAGTATTTTACAACTTAGCGATTCTACTATATAATACAACTTATATAAAATTCTAGACCCATTTGTTTTTATTTCTTAATATTCTAAGATGATAAATATTTTTAAAATTATTTTTCTATTCAAGATTCCTTGCAGTGTATTTTACAAATATTATATGGTTTGTTTGTAATTAAGTACAAAGCTACGCAATGGGCTATCTGTGCTCTGCCCACCACGGGTATCGAAACCCAGATTCTAGCTTTGTAAGTCCGCAGACATACCGCTGTGCTACCGTATTCTATGGTCCAGAAAAAACAAAAAAGAAGTTACAGATTTTTCAGAGCCACCTGGTGCTAAATTATATACGAAATTTCACGTGCAAGATTTAAAACTTACTAATTATTCAAACAATATAATTCCTGATAGAACAATAAGATCTTTTAAGAGAAACGCACTTCGAAAGTTATAATCAAATTATACTCATATTACTCTCCTGTGACCCCCAGTAAAAAGGTAAAATTACTCCAATATTGGCAAAATTACTACCACTGACCGCACCATTTATTGACAAGTAATCTATAAATGCTCTTTACGATCAAGCATTTGACAGCCCATACGGCAGAAGAAATGGAATCTATCAATCACGTTTAGCCCCAGGAGTCTTATAGATCAAAAAACTCGAGTCGCAAGCCCACCAATATTTAAAGATTTTCTTTTTTTGGTTCTATATAAAATACCAATACGAAAGGTTTTTCTTTCCCCATTATTTGTTCCTATACTCGTTATTGGAGATAAAACGGTGAAAATATAAAGACTAAGTTACCAACACTTGGGCAACATTGTTCCTTCAAATTTTGCTGTGAAAGTTATATTTGGGGTCCTATTAAATACCCAATTTTGTTTTCCTCTTCCCTGGATGTATCAAAACATCAATATTTTATCCGCCCAAAGCAACGGCATCTACGAACTTGTGAAATTTACGTTTTAGTTTTCTTGTTTTGTAATTTTTTTCTTTTCTTGTTTTTAAAGGAAAATCCGCCAGAGGTAACAGGCCATAATCTCGAAAATGCTATGAAAGTAATATATGTGTGTGTGTGTGTGTGTGTGTTAGACTCGGATAACTTTTGAACTTCCTAAGGCTGTACAAACAGGTATATTTAGTATGAACTTTTTATGAAGTACCTTAGGAAAACACCAGGCTTGCGCATCACAATGAACATAGATTCGAAACTAAAGCGAGGTTTTCCAATGTGAAAATCATTCTTCTCAAGCCACATCGCTCACTTTTTCTCTGATAAGAGAAGCTTTTTCTTACACGTTGATTTTTCAAACCCGAACTCCATTAAGGAACAGGATAAGGTACGAAAAATGTAAATGATTTTAAATAGTAAGACAGAAGGCATAACTGGATAAGCCATACAATGCTTTCCTGTAAAGTCTCTGAGCTGCAAACGAATGAGCGTAAACTTCGTAGTTTCCCCAGTTACGGAAAACAAAATTACAACAGCTGCTAAATGTTGACTAACTAATGTTGACCTTGACTTCCGGACAAATCAAGGTGATTGAAACACCTATGGGTTTGAGCATGGCCTGGTGGTCAGTGTATTGAATTGGAGATCAGAAATCCCGGGTTCGAGACGTAGTGTAACGAAACAACTTTTGTACTTTCAGCCATGGATGAGTTATATAAATGAAAGCCAGTTCCGATGCTTTGGTAAGAGTAGCTGCTTCAGAAGGCTTAGTAATGTACACTGATTGTGTTTTCTCTCTGACTCGCAATTCAAAATTAGGGAAAGCTATACTTCAACCATAGAGTTTCTGACCTGATGGATAATAAGCCCAGCCAGCAGCATCCACCTACAGCTGAAAATGCAATGTTTTCTGCGACATCATATCTCGAACCTTCGACTCTTCGATCTGCAGGCTACCGCTAGGCCACACAATGCTCAGAGGTGACGAAAAGAGTTAGTAGATATTGAAGATGTGCAGATTTTGGGCAGATTATATATAGAATACATTAGGCGTCTACATTAACATTTCTTCATTCAAATGTACGTCTTGGTGAGGAAAAGAAAATCAAATATATATATAATAACTTGTGCGCTTTTAGTCCCCCGTCCCGTGGCTCAGTGGGCTTTAAACGCTAAAAATCGGGTTTCAGTACCCGCGGCAAACAGAGCACAAATAGTCCATCGCGCTTTACGACAAACAAATAAATAATCTGGGTGTATTTCGGTCTAACGAAAATAATGTAAAGGAAATAAAGTTTGGGTTTTGTGTCGCATTGACAATAACCTATTATTATTTGGAATGGTGATTTTACATTATTAACAACTTCGGGTATTTGGTATTTTGAACTGAACGACAACTTATGCGACACATGGACTTTTATACTGCTGACCAAAGTAAGAGAAAGCAATCAGCAGCACCCACCACCTACACGGCTCTTCTTTATTATATAGCAAGACTAACTGTTACTTATATTACGTGTCCAAAGCTAAAAATGTGGAGCGTTCAGCAGATTATCGTGGAACTTTAACCTTGGATTTAATAGAACCCATTCTATACAAAAGAACTGATCAAAATGAATACAAAAGGAGCTACCTGTTCGATATATACACCTGGAAAAAAGTTAAGCACCCCCAAATATTTTTCAGGATTGCTTATTGAAAATAAGGTTTAATTTTCATGATGTTGAGCAATGTTCATAATTTCAAACATAATTAAAAGGATGTGAGCGTTCAGGTGTGACATTTAAATCAGGCGTG
>NW_013673651.1:20533-28108 GCF_000517525.1 Limulus polyphemus
TACATGTTAAAACAAATGGGAAGGTGAAAACGGGGTTTGTCCTATTAAACCCCACCAGCTGTTATTTAATTGTTGTTTGTTATTAAGCACAAAGCTACGCAAAGGGCTATCTGTGCTCTGCCCACCACGGGTATCGAAACCCGGCTTCTACCAGTATAAATCCTCAGACATACCGCTGTGTGTTATTTAATAACTGCACAACTTTCTAAGCAGTCTAAAGACATTCAGTACAACGTACGAAGATATAAGATACAGCCCATATTAGCCAGAAAAATAAAATTGGTATTATTAGGATAAGTGACACGTACGATCAATTTTCAATACGATCTCACAACGTTTAACCTGTATGAGTGTATGTAATTACCTTCTTCAGCAATGGATGTAAGTTAGAGAAGTTTAGCTTGATATACTGAAGAAGCAAAAAAAAGGTTAACATTAATCCTTATGATATTAATAACGTTGCATGTCACAAAACCAATTTGTCCGAATGAATTCTGCCCGATTTCGTCCTATCCGCCATTTTTGTTTTGTTATGATTGAATATATAACAGTAACAACGCAACAAACAAGAGTTGTGGTCAAGCGAAAGAAGAAATGGTGTTGCATTTGTTACTTCTAATAATCAAACAACAACTAAAGCCTTAATTACATGATAGACAACAACAACAACAACAAAACTGAAAAGCATAAAATCTCAGAAAAACTCTAGGAGAGCGAAAAAAAGAAAGGAAATGTAAAAATAACAAAAATGATGAAAATTACAAAAATAACATAGCAAGTGTATAATTATAAGCTACTAATTAATAACAAATTACGAAGTATCCGTTTGAATTCCTACTGGTCATCTCCTCCCAGTTATAACCCGCTACTGAGACAGTCCGAGAGACGTCGAGGTTAAAAAATTTCAACCTTAAATAATGCCGGGACTTTTTTTTCACTATAACACTCGTGTTATTTAGACTAAATTGTTAATTAATGATACCATTTGTACAAATTAATTGTATTGCAGTAATGACATGTATATTTAATAATACAGTAGTAATAATGATACTTTACATAGTAATGATATGCATGTTTAATAAGATTGTAGTAATAATGATACTTTACATAGTAATGACATGTATATTTAATAATACAGTAGTAATAATGATACTTTACATAGTAATGACATGTATGTTTAATAATACAGTAATAATAATGATACTTTACATAGTAATGACATGTATGTTTAATAATACAGTAGTAATAATGATACTTTACATAGTAATGATATGCATGTTTAATAAGATTGTAGTAACAATGAAAGTTTACATGGTGCTGATCTTTATTTGTTCTCTGTAAACATTGGAGAAGCTTTAAGAACGTAAGACACGTATTTAGAGGGGATCAATAGTAACATCAATGTCAGGATCTTGCGAAATATAAAAATTTTTTATGCAAACTTCACCATCGCGAAACTTCTTTCTAATGCTGTATTTGACTTAATAATAGGGTTTAACCCTGTTGTAGTACGATAACCACCAAGCCATATATGACCAACATATAAACAAACAGAACTATATTAGGCTTAGGAACACATTCTGTAAAACCAATTAATGCTAAAATTAGCGGATAACAAAAGCATAATATACGTTCAGTAGAGTCATTCATTAACAAATATTGGAATATCACTTGTGTCCTATCAGTGATCGCACAGTCATGATTGTTCGAGTCCGTAATGGAAAAGTCCTCATAACTTGGCAGCAATAATAAAAATAATTATTCAATAAATAAATCCGTTTCGGTCGTGATCTCTTTCACCGTGTTCGGTATTGGTTAACAAGTAACTTACAATGTTATAAGTCAGAGATGCCTAGTTGCCATAGCAACAATTAAACATCGGAAAATTTTCCGAACAATTCTTCTTAAATTAGTAATATATATATGTGTCCTGGCGATGGATTGTTCTGTAACTTTAAAGAAAATAGAATAAAATCGTGAAACTAATATTTTATTGTCACTTTATTCTAAACTCGTATCCCCCACAATTGGCGTCCCCTGTTCCGAATGAGGCAGTGCAACAGTACAAAAACAAAAGGCTGAGGAGTAAATTCTTTCTTGCTTAAAATTAAATATAACACGAATAGTCGTAGGTGTAATTTATAACACGAATAGTTGTAAGTGTAATTTATAACACGAATAGTTGTAGGTGTAATTTATAACACGAATAGTTGTAAGTGTAATTTATACACGAATAGTCGTAAGTGTAATTTATAACACGAATAGTTGTAAGTGTAATTTATAACACGAATAGTACAACTATTCGTGTTATAAATTACACCTACGACTATTCGTGTTATAAATTACACCTACGACTATTCGTGTTATAAATTACACTTACGACTATTCGTGTTATAAATTACACCTACAACTATTCGTGTTATGAATTACACCTACAACTATTCGTGTTATAAATTACACTTACAACTATTCGTGTTATAAATTACACCTACAACTATTCGTGTTATAAATTACACTTACAACTATTCGTGTTATAAATTACACTTACAACTATTCGTGTTATAAATTACACCTACAACTATTCGTGTTATAAATTACACCTACAACTATTCGTGTTATAAATTACACCTACAACTATTCGTGTTATAAATTACACTTACAACTATTCGTGTTATAAATTACACTTACAACTATTCGTGTTATAAATTACACTAACGACTATTCGTGTTATAAATTACACTAACAAGGTGTAATTTATAACACGAATAGTTGTAAGTGTAATTTATAACACGAATAGTTGTAGGTGTAATTTATAACACGAATAGTTGTAAGTGTAATTTATAACACGAATAGTTGTAGGTGTAATTTATAACACGAATAGTCGTAAGTGTAATTTATAACACGAATAGTTGTAAGTGTAATTTATAACACGAATAGTTGTAAGTGTAATTTATAACACGAATAGTTGTTAGTGTAATTTATAATACGAATAGTTGTTAGTGTAATTTATAACACGAATAGTTGTAAATGTAATTTAAAATCTTACCTTTCGAACTCTTGTTTTTATTGATATATTTTTTAGGTTTATACGCCCTCAAGCCAGCTGGGGAAGAGAGAGAGTAAATAACTTATAAAAATAAATATAAAATAAGCTAACCTGAGTAGCAACCTATAAAAATACTTATTAGCCCATATATATATATATACCTTTCTACACCTCTGTGGGTTCACAAACCGATATAACGGCTTACTTGTCTTCGGAATAAAATCTCTTTAGAATTTGGTATAATCTAAATCTACGCTGTGTTACCTTACTTCTGGCAGTATCTTCCGTTGGAGCGAAATTGACGAAGAAACTACCGGAAATTTGTCTTCTACAAGCACTTATAGGACTATATTAAGCCTTACAAGCCTTCTTTATGTCTTTATGTCTTTTAATAACACTACATATGCCTTATCTAGGTTATCCATAACATTCGACAACAACGCTTTTTATGTGTTTGAACCATATTTTCTCAACGAACTAAAAAAATAAAAACAATTCTTTGTCATAACGACAAAAATTCGAAGTATATTTCGTTTCAAGCGTTCTTTTATTTGTTTTTTAGTTTTATATATGAATTCAAAATTGACCCTTCCCTTAGCCGGTGGTAATATTTAGAATAACAAACTGATTTACGTTAGGTATAATTTATTTGTAATTTACATGAAACATAACAAACATTTTAAGTAGTTACTTGTTTTAAGTCTCTGAACCTGGTGGCGATAAAATGAACTTAACAGCTCTAGTTTATATGGAGTGACAATACGTTCACAGAGGGGGGGGGGGGGAAACACGTTTTTCGTAGTCCACTGTTAGGGATCGAACCCAGATTTTAACGTTTTATATGCATAAACCTACTAAGGATTTTACTACCTCACTTTATGTTATTATATTCTTTTTTTTTTTAACGTTTACAGAAGTTATTTTGTTAGAGCGATAAAAGCATGACTTACTAGTAACGAATGTAAGATTTCAATATAACGTACAGTACCTTGCCGAAACCAGTTTTATATTGAACAGCGTGTGAAAATAACTTTATTTTTCCACAAAGACAGTTTTTATTGGCTCACCCATATACACATTACTTTAAGGCCTAGACAAAGGTTACAAAATTCACACAACACTTTTTCTGGCATTCAAGATTTCAGTAAGTTACTTTTGTCCTTTTTTTCTTAAGTTAAAATACCCATTTTTGTCAACTTTTCGCACTTTTCACTCATTTCTACTCCGTAAATTTTTGTTAAATCATATTAAGTTCTCATGATTTTTCAGATGATGTCTACGTAATCTAATTACGTTAAATCACTAACCCGCAAAAACAGGTTGCTTTGGTTACCCGTCCAACATTACGCGGAAAGCAGGTTGCTATGTTTACCTGGGTAACACTGCACGAAAAACGGTTTGATATGGTTACCTGGGCAACATGACACGGAAAACAGGTTGCTATGGTTACCTGGGTAACACTGCACGAAAAACGGTTTGATATGGTTACCTGGGCAACGTGACACGGAAAACAGGTTGCTATGGTTACCTGATGTCAGTACACGGGAAACAGGTGGTGACGGTTTACTGTCTGTTGCTTTGGTTACTTGTGTAAAATTTCATGAAAATAGGCTGCTTTGGTTTATAATAGATAATACGTTCAATAAGGAGATGTTTCCACTTGATTTACACAAACTTACAGTGTTGCCACTAATGTTTATTCTAAACGCTGGTACCTCGCGGTCACGGGAAGGTCAACTGATGAAAGATGTAGTCTACAAAAATTGTTAAAGAATTTGGTAAAATAAGATCACAAATAGTTATCCAAAACTATGAGACCTAGTAGTTAGCATGTTCTTTCTGTGAATCCGAGAGTTCACGGTTTGCGGCTCGTTGCCGTAAAAATATGCTCCTCATTTTGCGACCCTGGTTGCATTGAAAGAGTGACAGTTATTCCCTCTATTTGGTCAGATAATAGTATTCAAACAGTTGGCGGTGGGTGTTGTTAATTTGTTACCTTCCCTCTTGCCTATCGTTTATAGTTAGGGTCGGCTATAGTGGGTAGCTCTTCGCAAAGAATGGGTGTTTGTTTGTTTGAATTTCGCTCAAAGCTACACGTTCCTAATTTAGCAGTGTAAGACTAGAGGGAAGGCAGCTAGTCATCACCACCCACCGCCAACTCTTGGGCTAACCTTTTCCTAACGAATAGTGGGATTGACCGTCACGTTACAACGTCCCCACGGCTGGAAGGAGCAAGCATGTTTGGTGTGACGGCGATTCGAACTCGTGACCCGCAGATTGGAAATCGAGGATGGGTGATACGAGAGGAATATACCTGGTAAAGGAAATACGTTAAGATCTGTATTCCTGCTCAGTACTGGCTGTAAAGTTTAACCGTCCTCTATAACTCCAGAGGTTAGACTAATACTATTGGAACTCTAAAATACAATAAAATAGGGGGAAAATTGTGTTTGATAATATCCAGTAAAAAGTACATTAAATAGTCATATCATGAATGAAGTACATTTGTTTTGTCCTGTTTACAACTGATGACGTTAATAACTCACTATTTGAATAGCCACTACTTTGCATTATGTCCAGTTTTGTATTTGGCCAACAATTCTGCCTCGAGTTCATCAGTAATTTCAAACCCCAAAAAGTTCTTCATGAACTTCTAAGTCATTAAAGTGCCAAACTCATCTGCTCTGTCTTTGATAGGTCTTTAGTTTCATCGACAGGTCTTTAGTTTCATTGGCAGGTCTTTAGTTTTATTGATAGGTCTTTAGTTTCATCGACAGGTCTTTAGTTTCATTGGCAGGTCTTTAGTTTTATTGATAGGTCTTTAGTTTCATTGACATGTCTTTAGTTTCATTGATAGGCATCTTGTATACTGTGGTCACTGAAAATATCCAAAATGGCGTCTTGTATACTGTGATCACCGAGGATATCCAAAATGGCATCTTGTACACTGTGATTACTGAAAATATTCAAAATGGCATCTTGTATACTGTGATTACTGAAAACACCCAAAATGGCATCTTGTACACAGTGATAACTGAAAATATCCAAAATGGCATCTTGTACACTGTAGTCCCTGAGGATATCCAAAATAGCATTTTGTACACTGTGATCACAGAGGATATCCAAAATGGCATCTTGTACACAGTGATAACTGAAAATATCCAAAATGGCATCTTGTACACTGTGATTACTGAAAATATCCAAAATGGCATCTTGTATACTGTGATCACTGAGGATATCCAAAACGGTATCTTATACACAGTGATAACTGAAAATATCCAAAATGGCATCTTGTACACTGTAGTCCCTGAAGATATCCGAAACGGCATCTTATACACAGTGGTGCGTATATTTGGCATATTAACGTATTTGCGGAGTTGTTCATTTATTAAACTTATTACCGGATCGTAAATGAACAACTCCGTAAAGTACGTTAAAATGCCAAATATACGCACCACTGTGTATAAGATGCCGTTTCGGATATCTTCAGTTTAATATTTCCAAAAAGTTTCCTATATTTTCAGCTGTGTCTCCTTTACGATGACCTCTCTGAGTTATGTTTTGGACAGCTGTAAGTCTCATCATATTTTTATGTATTCCCTTTGATTCTAATTAAGCATTATATTTGTACGCGTTGTTCAAATGTGTATCAGATTGTTTGTGTTTGAGAAGTTTATTGATCTTGGAGATTCCCCCGTGCACTATTTCCATTATTGAACCATTCAGACACAAAAGCTTGCTCACCTTGATATTTAGCGCCTGTAATAAAACGATTTCAGACAAAACAGTAAACTTTGTCAGTAGATGCGGAATATTCAAACCAAGGATATGATTTAAACAATCCAGGTATGAATTTTCGTCCACGAGTCTTTGGAAAGCGGAAGGGCTAATTAATGCCAGGTTGAATCAATCCATTGTCTGGATATGTCAGCCGGACCACCTACTCCAAGAGTCGGCCTAGGCAGAGTTGATTTTCTATTGGTGCTGCTCGACTCACGTAATTCTCCAACACTAGCAGGTTCATCCAATATATCTTCATGTTCACCCAATATATCTCCAGGTTCACCCAATATATCATCAGATTTACCCAATATATCATCAGATTCACCCAATATATCATCAGATTTACCCAATACATCTTCAGGTTCACCCAATATATCTTCAGATTTAATAATATATCTTCAGGTTCACCCATTACATCTTCAGGTTCACCCAATATATCTTCAGATTCACCCAATACATCTTCAGGTTTAATAATATATCTTCAGGCTCATCCATTACATCTTCAGATTTACCCAATACATCTTCAGGTTCACCCAATACATCTCCAGATTTAATAATATATCTTCAGGCTCATCCATTACATCTTCAGATTTACCCAATATATCTCCAGGTTCACCCAATATATCTTCAGATTCACCCAATACATCTTCAGGTTCACCCAATACATCTTCAGGTTCACCCAATATATCTTCAGGTTCACCCAATATATCTTCAGGTTCACCCAATACATCTCCAGGTTCACCCAA
>NW_013673651.1:29108-32457 GCF_000517525.1 Limulus polyphemus
ATCTTCAGATTTAATAATACATCTTCAGATTTACCCAATATATCTTCTTACTTCTTCTTTGGTTCTATAATCTATCCTCTGTCGGGTCTTCAGTCCTTCGGCTCTTCTAGCTTGGTCCACTTGTCTCCTTGATAGATTCATCTTCCTGGGAATCCTGTGACTTACTTGAGTTTTTGGATAATTTTCTGACATACATTTTTTCAATAGTAAGACTTGATGTGTTCACACAATTACGCAGAACACAAACTTCATGTAAGAATTAACAACAGTAAAATGTATCGTTTAAAGATAACAGCGACCTCTAGACCGAGAAATTTCCTCGCAACAAGCACTGAGGCGCAAATTAAAAGCGTCGAAGATAGCGTGGTACACAACAGGCCCGTGGTTGTTACAACTGCTTGCCACAAACCGATCTGAATACCGTATTTATCAATATTTCTGAGAAAAGCAAACCTAGGTTTCTTTTAACCCTTTTGCAGCAGCAGTACAATATTGCCATCGTTCAAATAAAACATAATATTTATAGCCTTCAATCTTAATTAGTTACAGAGCTATCAAATAGAAGATCAGATCCCTCTTGCCACGCCCACCTGCCAATCTTTTCTTTCAGAACTTGCCAACATTTTTTTTCTGACTTTTAATCATATATTATGTATAACCAATAAAAAACAAGAATTCCACCTGTGAAAATGCTATTATTCTACTTTCTTATATTCTCAATCGACAATGTGTAGTTTCGGTTTCAGTTTTGCTTTTGTTCCAACGGGCAACATATCGACCAGCTTTGCTAGTTTCTAACGACGTTGGTGACATAGTTAGAAAGCCAGAAAAACTGTGACAGTGATGGAACATATTCTGCTTTTTTACATGTTATAATTCTGCGTTCTTTCGAGCATTATTTTATTATGTAAATAATCATTTAGTGCAGTAGTATCATTAGTATAAAAAAATAGGGTTAAAGGAAATGCCTATTACAGTAGGCATAAACGGCAGTGCGCATGCGTACATGTTTTCTTGTTGTACACATTACATTTGTTCTATGTATATTAAATTGGGGGGGGGGCAAACTGGGGAAAAATTGTGTGGTCAAATGCTTCCTAGCCCCCTGCAGCGCCGCCACTGTTTACAGCTGATGTTTTCATATGATATCGTTAACATTTCACTTTCATTAAAACTCAGTTTAGAGGGAAAAAATGCTTTGTGTCATAACCATTCTACAAACGGTGTCGGTTAAATCTCACCCTCTCAACACAGACGTTGAACAAGAAGCATAACTAGCGATTTTCATGCATTATAAATGTTTTCCTATATCAAGCATGTATCCGTACATACACTGAATAACTAGCACTCAATCATAATTATATTACCTTTCAAACCGTGAACTACCCTAGAAAACGGTTACCCATAGCACGTGTTATCCCATGTAATAACATTGAAGTGATATTTATTTATTGTGGGTTTGACATCCGTAAAGAAACACTCAAACGCTACATCGGTGGGTAGGTCACGTTCTTGTAGCCACTAAATCCGGCAAGTGTAACGTTTTATAGTTTCATAGTAAAACAAGGCTTAACACATGCTCGTACTGCAGTGCTTCCACAAGTCCACGAAAAAGTGTCCCTTGTCTCTAACCATATCCTCCTTCAAAGTAAGTGGTAGACAAGATTAGGATCTGCAAGGCCTTTCTCCTGGGATCTAATCCGGTCGGAAACTTAATCACCCATCTAACCGGAACGACGGATAGAACGTAAACTTAATTAATGACTCTCAATACTACTGCAGCTATAACACCACGGATGCTATCAATCCTTCCAATCTTTAAAGAAACTGAACCGATTATATCTGGTGTTTATGTAGATAAGGATTAGAATTCATTCATAGTAATACCAATCCTTACTCAGGTCACTTCAAGCATAATACAAATAACGAAGAGCAGATACCAAAGACTTAAGTTTACATGTTGTAATAGTTGGAAGAAAGAGTTGTGAACTGCTAATACATTATTTAACATTATTACCATGTTGTAATAGTTAGAAGAAAGAGTTGTGAACTGCTAATACATTATTTAACATTATTACTATGTTGTAATAGTTGGAAGAAAGAGTTCTGAACTGCTAATACATTATTTAACATTATTACCATGGTGTAATAGTTGGAAGAAAGAGTTGTGAACTGCTAATACATTATTTAACATTATTACCATGTTGTAATAGTTGGAAGAAAGAGTTCTGAACTGCTAATACATTATTTAACATTATTAACATGTTGTAATAGTTGGAAGAAAGAGTTTTGAACTGTAATACATTATTTAACATTATTACCATGTTGTAATAGTTGGAAGAAAGAGTTCTGAACTGCTAATACATTATTTAACATTATTAACATGTTGTAATAGTTGGAAGAAAGAGTTCTGAACTGCTAATACATTATTACCATGTTGTAATAGTTGGAAGAAAGAGTTCTGAACTGCTAATACATGATTTAACCAATTCCACTTCATTCTTTGTCCAAGTGAAGATAAACGGGTTGTATAAAACCAAGCATCTTCTTTTAACACATCTTCTTACGTGTTACAAATATAGAAAATATTACCTCATCATCTTCAAAATCTAGTTATATCATGCAAAGTAAAGAACTTGTTAATTTTTACATCCCGTTTACAAATGATATCACTTACATCCCCCACCTTGTTCCCATTCGATAGAATACGCTGTGATTGGCCTACAAGAAATAAAACGCTGTTTTATTTCGAATACTTCTCATGCAAAGAAAGCTGCTAGTAAAGTTATTAACGATAGAGTGGATACAATCTTCCTCTCCAATAACTTCAGGAAAACACTCGACGTATATTCGAACACTCCTCTCTGAAGTTCCTTACAGGCTTCTTATTTTCCAAGAACAACACGCTCTGTACCAACTATCTGTACGTTAGGTCTGCTATGTTCAAGTGTAATAGAAACTGCATTGTCCTACATCACAAAAGGCCAGTACTTCTATTGATCTACTTATTATAGTGTCTTGACATGAACTGTTGAGTACAGCTCTCCAGATATCTAGTTTTCTAATCCAAATTATTATGGATATTTTCTAAACAAATAGAAAATATTATATGTGAATATTGGTTTCACAAGAATATGATTAATAATGTAATGTGGTTTCATTCAGCTTTACGTTTCGTTGTGCTGCAGTGTTGAGCAAGATGGTGAAAGGAAACGTTGAGCAAGATAGTGAAAGGAAATGTTGAGCAAGATGGTGAAAGGAAATGTTGAGCAAGGATGGTGAAAGGAAATGTTGAGCATAATGGTGAAAGGAAATGTTGAGCATGATGTTGAAAGGAAATGTTGAGCAC
>NW_013673651.1:33363-37272 GCF_000517525.1 Limulus polyphemus
GGTGAATGGAAATGTTGAGCATGATGGTGAAACGAAATGTTGAGCAAGATGGTGAATGGAAATGTTGAGCATGATGGTGAAAGGAAATGTTGAGCAAGATGGTGAATGGAAATGTTGAGCATGATGGTGAAAGGAAATGTTGAGCAAGATGGTGAATGGAAATGTTGAGCATGATGGTGAAAGGAAATGTTGAGTAAGATGGTGAATGGAAATGTTGAGCAAGATGGTGAAAGGAAATGTTGAGCAAGATGGTGAAAGGAAATGTTGAGCACGATGGTGAAAGGAAATCAACTATACGCTGCAAAGTTTTGGCTGTTACACAATGAGCTATCTGCATTCAGTCCGCCGCGAAGGATCGAATCTCGGATTTTAACGTTGTAAGGGACACACTGCACAGGTACTAGATGGACATACACGATCTGGTAGAGATGTTAGTTATTCTCTTAGCAATAAGGATATTGTATAAGTTTAATCACTAGGAGACACGACTCTCGATCACGTGTTGTATCTATTTCTGAATGAAGCCACACTTGCCAAACGAAATCGGAAAAAAAAAAATATATTTAACAAAATGAAAAACAACACACTAACAAATTTGAATTTAATAGCGAATTATACATTAAGCCTAACTGACTATCACACCTTATTATTCGTGGGTTTCTATATTTTTGAGCTAGTTAGACCCTGTAGCATTTTTTCCATTAAACCTATCTCTGTTTACAATCATACCAGAAAATAAAAGTGGATTCTCTTCATTAAAACATTCAGTTAAACAGAAGTCCAATTTCGTTCTTTAGCTGTTTAACCATTTGTATTTAGACAAATCCTGATAAATATCCAGGGCCATCATGCCCCCTTTCCCCGTGGCTTATGTTTGTTTAAACAATCCATGCTGGTTTGATACATTTCGTACACATTGTTTTGCCCCTCTCATAGTCACCCTGAAGTGAAGTGGGCTCTGGAGAAATATCTTCTGCCTCCTTGTCCTCTTGGGGGGGGGGGTCTATGAATATCATAAAAAATCCACAAATCCAGCCCTAAGTGGAAAACTTAATTTAATGAAAAGATTTTACTCTATCGAACTATAAATCTTATGAGGAAGATGTTTTTTTATCTTTTTATAATATAAGACAAGAGGCAGTAGATTTAAAAATGTTATTAAATATGCAAATACAAAAATCAGAAAATGCATATTTTTGTGGACAGTGCAGAAAAAACAAAACAAATAAATTTTAAAAAACAGGTGACGATTCCTGATAAAGCTAGTTGTTCATTGGACAAACTCTAAGAACATTTAATACACGTTACTAATGTTTCAAATTAATAGCAAACGGAACACTAAGCCGAACTGTTTATCACTGATCAGGCCTCATGATATTAAATTTGATTTGAATAACATTCTCATCACTATTAGTCTTTATTTTATAAGATTTGTTTCCGCAAAACACAAACTGCTAACTATTACCTAGCCTTTATTGTTTTTCTAAGCCTAACTATAAATCCAACTTACCAACTATCAACCAGCCTTTATTATCCAATTATAGTTTCACAATAAGATTAACATTTAATCATTATCTTCTCTTTATTGTTAAGATAAATACCTTTCACTGTTATCTAGCCTTTATTGTTTCTCTAAACCTGATTGCTTTTCATTACTCAGTTCTATTGTTTGATACCAACTTCAAACTAAGCTTAACTGCTCATCATTGCCAAGTTTTATTATTTAATACCACTTTTCGACTAAGCCTACTTGTTTTTCGTTTCTCAATTTAATCGTTTGAGACTACTTTTAGATTAGGCTTAACTGCTAATCATTTGTTATTTGAGGACAGTAGTAAGCTAAGTCTAACCGCTAGCTATGACCAGTCTTTATATTTTGAAATTAGTTTTACACTAAGCCTATTACAGTTTCAGCTTTAAATTATTTTTAGGTAACTAATTCTGCCGATGATCTAAGAAAATGATCAAAACAAGTTCTAATGAATATGTGAGTAACTTCTACCACTGATTTAATGAGTGGGTATTTGTTTTTTGTGAGCCATCTATTTTTAACTTGGTAAACTAGATTATACACAAAACAGATCATCCAAAAACCCGCGATTTTGTATTTCTTGACGTATTTTCATGGGTTATATTGCGAAAGAAAAGCACAGATAGCACTTATTATTTTGCTACATGAATTAGCCATGTATCATGTGTTCTCTGTTTCACTGATTTACCATAAGAGTAATCAGGAAATATCCGCAAGATATTAGGAGAGTTGAAAGTAAATCTGAAATCTCTGAATTTGACTTATTTGTGTAAAAGAGATTTGATAAAATGCTAAACGCAATAAATTACAATAAAAATGAATGTATCTATTGTGGTCAGTTTCTTTAGCAGAGGTTGAGTGCTCTCAGAAAGACCCATGGAAAAAAATCTCTTAATCTCTTCCACACTGAGAAAACAACATTATAAACATAGTCCTGTAATGCTGTTCTACTCAGAGTGTGTGTGCTACCTACGTCACTTTCAGTCATTCCAATCGTAAAAAAAAGAACGTTGTGAACTCAAGATATCACATGAACTGCCAGCGGAAAATATCGCTGTATATTTTTACCTAGTTTGCTCAACTGTACAGAAATCTTTTCTGCGAGAAAGCGCATATGAAACCAGAGGTGAATGGCCCAGAACAATATATAGCTAGAGCAAAAGGAACTTATCCACTTCATTGACCAGTGTTCTATTATAAAATCAATATACCTTCTGGTATTTCAACTTTGACAGTGTCCTAATACGTAAGATCTGACAAACTCTTCTGGTTCGTCAACTCTGACACAGGATAAAGTTTTCTAATACGTCAACTCTTACAGTGTCACCTTTGGTCTTATTTTAAGAGACTTAGTTATTGTCAGCCCGAGGTATTAGTTTATGAATCAACTAGACCGCCGCCAATCGAAAAAGAAGAAATTTAGTTATTGTCATTGCGTTAAATTCACTCTTTATGAACACTCATATACAGGTGAATAGATATATTCATATATGGATGTGACACATGAAAATACTTCGTCTCCTGGGCATGAAAAGTTTACTTATGAATATTTACAGTGGATTAAAAATCAGCCAGTCTTATTCCTCTGATCTCTTTACTTTCTGGAGGAGATACATAACATACCGATATATATACTGAAAAATATCGAATCATAAAATCCATTAACTTTTGCTGCCACTCCACTAAGTCATTCAGCGTTAACTCAATACTGTTCTAGTGCGTTAACATAGAGTCCTAGTAAACCAACTCTAACACAGACAGAGCCTTCTAGTACATTAACTACGGCCCCCCCAGTGACACAGCGGTATACCTGCGGACTTACAACGCTAGAAACCGAGTTTCGATACCCGTGGTGGGCAGAGCACAGATAGCCTATTGTGTAGCTTTGTGCATAACTACAAACAAACATTAACTACGACACAGTGTTCAAGTAGGTCAATTCTGACACAGTATCTTAGTGAGTCAACATTGACACACTGTCTTAATGGGTCAACTTCAACACACTGTCCTAGTGGGTCAACTTTTAAATTGTGTTCTAGCGCGTCACTTGAAGAATTCGGGAAATGCCTTTTATATTAACCATAAACTTGATGAGCAATAAGTCAATCATCATCAGAAAGTCCACTGATGGAAACAGAGCCGCCAAATCTATAGATAATAAACATATCCTAAATTAACACTTACTTAAATGTGTTCATCTTTTAAGTAAGTGATTAGAAATGCTATGCTTTCAGTGAGGCCTAACCATTCTGTTGACACAGCTACTCGTATCATGTACTCACTGAGAAAAGTACAATTTCTTGGATAAGAACTATAAAAGATCAGAAAGTGATGGGACAGAAATGCCTTAAAATTTACTGAAGTTTGTTTTGTTTTTT
>NW_013673652.1:0-1722 GCF_000517525.1 Limulus polyphemus
ACCTTTCCTGAACAAGTGGATAGACTTTTAGTACTCCAGAATGATTAAATGCAAATAGACATTGAAGTTAGTACTCCAGTTTGAGTAAATGACAACAGACATTGAAGTTGGTACTCCAGTTTGAGTAAATGACAATAGAAATTGAAGTTGGTACTCCAGTTTGAGTAAATGACAATAGAAATTGAAGTTAGTACTCCAGAATGATTAAATGTCAAGATCTATTTATAAAAACAGGAGATTCCAATATACCATAACTTTCTAGTGATTCAAACCATTCAGGTTTGTAGTTGATCAGTATTTTATATTTATTGTTGAAATTAAAATCTTTTAAACCTGATATATGAAACAAACATGTTTTCACTTTATATATTTGAGACCACTGTTTTGTTTTTGTGAGACGACAATGTATTGTGCATACGTTGACCATATATAGGTTCTGATAGAAATATGTAATTCATGTGAAGGAATACATTATGTTGTGTTATTACTTTAAAAGTCTGTTTTTATTGTATAATAGATGTAGATAATTTGAGATCATCACCAGGAAGAGGTCACGAAAGATCAAAATCTGACGGAACTGAAAAATTTACGGATAGTGTGGTGACTAAAAGTAGTACTAAGAATGGAGGTAAGTTGTGCATGTATATTTTCTTTCTTGATGCTTAAAAATGTATATAGATTTTGGCTATATAACAAATTAGATTTTAAACAAGAAATTTTGCACTGTATTTCCTAATCAGGGAAATAAGCATAGTAAAGAGTTATCAGTTGAAAACTAAAAATGAGCTGAAAAAGTTAAATGAGATAGTGTTTAGTTTATACACCAACAAGAAAAATTGTTTTATTTTCTGTACCTATACATATTGATATATATTAAATCTATGAATTGTAATAAATATAAGACTGGAGAAGTTTGCCTGAAAAATCTTTCCTACTTTTAGAAAGTTGTCTTTTGTTCCCTTTGATATTGAGATACTAAACAAAATATATACCAGTGCAAATCATTATGCATAGCATTTAATTGTACGTTTTCAAGTTTGCTGTTTAACTTTGTAATTTTACCATGAAATTAAAATATTTTTCTGATGATTAAATTAATATAAATATGAGCAGATGAAGAATCCGGAAGTCTACGTCCAGAAAAGAAGGAGCGTACAGTGAAAACAATCCTTAGTCAGTGGCTGTCCAGTCCTGGTGCAGCATTAATTCAGAGCCCATTTCCCCCTTCAGAACATTACCTATCCACATGTTCAGGAAAGGTATGTGTACGTCAGAAGTCTATCCACTTGTTCAGGAAAGGTATGTGTATGTCAGTTTCAATGTTTATTTGAATTTAATCAAACTGGAGTAGTAACTTTAATGTCTATTGTCATTTACTCAAACTGGAGTACAAACTTCAATGTCTATTTGCATTTAATCAAACTGGAGTAGTAACTTTAATGTCTATTGTCACTTAATCAATCTGGAGTACTAACTTCAATGTCTATTGTCACTTAATCAATCTGGAGTACTAACATCAATGTCTATTGTCATTTAATCAAACTGGAGTACTAGCTTCAATGTCTATTGTCATTTAATCAAACTGGAGTACTAACTTCAATGTCTATTGTCATTTAATCAATCTGGAGTACTAGCTTCAATGTCTATTGTCATTTAATCAATCTGGAGTACTAGCTTCAATGTCTATTGTCATTTAATCAATGGAGTACTAGCTTCAATGTC
>NW_013673652.1:2499-5762 GCF_000517525.1 Limulus polyphemus
ATGTGTACGTCAGAAGTCTATCCACTTGTCCAGGAATGGTATGTGTACGTCAGAAGTCTATCCACTTGTTCAGGAATGGTATGTGTACGTCAGAAGTCTATCCACTTGTTCAGGAAAGGTATGTGTACGTCAGAGTCTATCCACTTGTTCAGGAAAGGTATGTGTACGTCAGAAGTCTATCCACCTGTTCAGGAAAGGTATGTGTACGTCAGACGTCTATCCACTTGTTCTGGAAAGGTATGTGTACGTCAGAAGTCTATCCACTTGTCCAGGAAAGGTATGTGTACGTCAGAAGTCTATCCACTTGTTCAGGAAAGGTATGTGCACGTCATAAGTCTATGGCTTCAGTTTCTAGTCTTTTTACATTTATGGTAAATACAATATAAGTACTTTAATACCACCAGACTTTCAAGGTTGATTAATATATTATTGCTGATTACACTTTTTATGAACTGTGTAACCTGACTCTTCTGAAACAACAGTTACACGTATGTCTAGCACTGTCTTATTAGGCTTGTTAGAAACTTAAAATGCATTACTATCAATCAGACCATTAAAAAAAAGGAAACAGAGGTGTGATTGTGATGTTAAATATCCAAGTTCTTTAGTTTCAGTTTTGTTCAACTTTAGGATTCATACATTGTTGTCACTAAGGTTCTAACCTTTCTGTTGTTATGAAATTGAAAGAAGTGTATATAATCTTTGACGATCAACATTTAAAAAAAAGGGTTTTCTTTCCCCCCCTCCCCCATTTAGTTTCTGATAAAATTAATTAATTTTCAACATTTCACTGAGTTAACTTATCAGTGTCAGGTAAACTGGTCACAACAGAATGTTGCCAAAGAATCTGTTTACAACAAAAGGTCACCTTGTAGTGAATAGCTGAAAAGATTCCATCTAACAAATGATGAATAAACAAAGATCTGTATGAGCCAATTGAAGAAAACTGTCTCATTGTGTGTGATTCAGATGTTTTATGTAGTGAATAATACTAATATTACCAACTAATATTTACATTTTGTCAGAATAAAATACTAAAAAACTTGTTCATAATTACTTGGTATGCAAACAGGCTTTGATGAAAGTTCAAAACAAGAACAATTCAGCTATCAAGTATCAATAAACAAGTTACATATGATGTCAGACTACCTCCATTTTTAAGATATATAAATAGTTGATCAAGAATGTTGGCTAATGCCTGGTCAAAAGTTTGTTTGTTATTAAAATTGCTTCTTTGGTTTTTTTCACAGAGCAATATTCTTTTCCAACTTTAAAATACTGATGTTGTCAGTTATGCTCGCAGTTCCTGAAATGTTTAAAAACATGATGGGCTGACTGCATTTGTGTTGTAGTTAAGTTACCCCTTTATGAAGAGCATAGCAATTTGTACATTTAAATTGATAAATTGCATGTGGATAGGGCTGTGATTAAAATTTTTTGATATGAAAGAAAATTGTGTCTGTTTCAAAGTTATATTCCTTTATAAACTACTCAAAAAACCTGTGAAAATGACAGAGAT
This sequence comes from Limulus polyphemus, assembly GCF_000517525.1. NCBI lineage: Eukaryota > Metazoa > Arthropoda > Merostomata > Xiphosura > Limulidae > Limulus > Limulus polyphemus. The sequence goes on from NW_013673652.1 coordinate 4,019, forward strand.
ACAAAACATAGTTTTTAAAATAATTTCTGTTTTCTTTTTATAAACAAAGGAATAATTAAAAATATTCAGAATGATTTTCAAAGGATAATTGTTTATGTAGGTAAGACTTTCAAGTAGGTGGTGTTTTTCATCTTCTAGATGACTTCTGTTTGTGCTAAACAATAACTTTGCATCCTGATAAAGGGTTTTAACAATATGGAATTTTTGGTTCTTGTAGTAGACAGATAGTCACATGGGTACTTTTTCTTAACATTCTAAGAAAATAATGTTTACCTTTTGTAACTAACATGGGTAAAAATTTTTAAAAAGAACCATTTTTTTGTTGTATTTTGTGAACTAAATTGTAGGAAAAATCAGTTTATGTGGCCATGAAAGGGACCTTTTTATTATAACAGGAATGAGTAGCAACATGAATATAAAAATGGGTTAAAATTTTCTCTTGTTTAACTTGCCACTTTTATGTAACCTTTTATATAACTCGACTCTTTATGTGTATATGTAAAATGTTTTGATCAGATATATTTATGGAGTTTTTAACATATCATCTAGCTACCACTAGAAACTATGTAATTGTTATGTTGTCACACAATATACTTATTAACATGTTAAAAGGGCGTGTTTTGTTACTTAAATAAAATCAAAGAGTAAATCGAGGCCAAAATTTTCTAAGCAGTGAATAAAATGACTTTTTTGTTTTCTTGTATGCGAGTTGTATTTTCCAAACATTTATCTGCAAGGTGCCGATAATTGTTTACGATCAAGATGTTGGTTCCATTATTGCTTTTACCCTCTCATCACATGAATACGAAAAACAACTGCAGGAAGTTAAGATGAATATTTCTGTTGTTACTGCTTCACGGGAATCTCACCCATCAAGGTAAAAGTTATTGATGTACAAGTTTCTTTTAGATTCTTAGTAAAAAGCAGTTGAAAAATATAATAGCAGCAACAAAAGAAAAAAGTTCTTGACACAAATAAGTTTTTTGTTTTTGTTTCAGTTTAATAAGTAAAGATCAAGAACAGAAAATGTTATTAATATTTAGTATTGGTGGTGTTCTTATTAATTACAGATGCGTTTTTGAGCCTTACTGTCATAAATCCTGCTGTTTAATTCATATGAACCTTTATCTTATCCAATTGTAAAATAGAATATAAAATAGTGGTGAAAACTCACCAAATTAAAAAACTTTATTAGTAAAACAAGAAAATGATGTTTTGGGCAATAGCCCTTCATCAAGTTACCAGTGACGATGAAACTGCTAATATAAGAGTTAGGTTAAAAGAACAAATAAAACGTGGCTCAAAGGCTCGAGAACATGTTCATGAAGCTACAAATGAGCTAAGGGAAGTAACATATTAAAAATAAAAATATAAAAATTGTATAAATAAAGTTAATTGTAGTAATTTGTTATTTTATTTTATTACTTGAACTAATCTAACATTTTTCTTACCCAGTTACAATCAAAAAGTACTCCTTAATTGTAACTTGTAATAATAACATTTTTCATTCAGTTGCTTCATGAAAGAGAACATATAAAAATAAATTATATAATTAACTTACATACGTGATGATGAACTAGGCGTTTGTTTATAATATTATAAGAAAATAAAATTAGAAGACAATCAGATTGTAATAAAAAAAAACATTCAACCCAGAACTTGCGTTTTGGGGAATAAGTTTGAAAACACATGTATTTCTTCTTGCCTTGAGTATTTGAATCACTACAGAGATACGAGAATAAGT
>NW_013673652.1:6652-27651 GCF_000517525.1 Limulus polyphemus
ATAAAGATTCATCAGTGCTTTAACTACAGATTTCATGTAAAGATTCGTCAGTGCTTTAACTACAGATTTCATGTAAAGATTCGTCAGTGCTTTAACTACAGATTTCATGTAAAGATTCGTCAGTGCTTTAACTACATATTTCGTACAAAGATTCGTCAGTGCTTTAACTACAGATTTCATATAAAGATTCGTCAGTGCTTTAACTACAGATTTCATATAAAGATTCGTCAGTGCTTTAACTACAGATTTCATATAAAGATTCGTCAGTGCTTTAACTACAGATTTTGTACAAAGATTCCTCAGCGCTTTAACTACAGATTTCATATAAAGATTTGTGATTACTTTAACTACAGATTTCGTATTGTTCTTCATTTTCTTTCCATATAGTCCAACACTTAGAAAAAACCAACAGACCAAAGACAGTGAAGGTCATTCTGCTTCCTTAGACCAAACATTAACAGCTGCAGACACATATCCTGGTAAGAGAAAAATATTACAAATGAATTTGAACTGATATTAGAAAAATATATATTTTCGGTATTGACAGCTATTTTTTTTATATTATTGCTAGTCTGTTTAGGCTTCACAGTATGGTTTAGCAAGCACTATTTATCTGTATTAATTCCACTTCTTGGTGTTACCTTAATTTACAGTGTGGATTAAATGTGTTACTGTTTCCGGCTTGGTCCTTTATCATGCACTGGTGTTAGACTTCTAGTACCTAAATGATCAACTTCTATGGTTAACGTTCGTGACTTGTAGGTCACGAAACTTCAGGTCACATCAATAGATAAAAATATTAGTACTTGTGCCATTAAATTCAACGTAGAATTAAATGGATTGTGTCAGCAAAATTTTCATATGTTTGTAGTAACTTTCAAACTTTATCTCATTTTGAGGGATTTAGTAGTGTACAGTGTTTTTGTGCAAGTTAGAATTAATAAGTTAATTATTTTAGCATCATCTAAAATTATCAGTTCTAAATATTAAAATATCAAAAAAGATTTATATATTTTGGGTACATCATACATGCTTTCCAAAGTTCCTGAAGTTTTACATAGAGTTCTAAACAGAATAATATTGTGGGACTATTGTTTTTTGGCATGTTAAATCCAAAACTCACAAATTTCGTACTTTTTGGGCTATTAACACAAAAATTTTCATAGAATTTCAACATTTATAAATTTTCCTTTATGAAAACATAATCTTTTTTTTATGTTTGTCTTACAGTCCGCCATATTTGTGCCATGATATTTATTTTAACTAATTAGCCTCTACACACTCCATCCAGCAAACTCTGATTAATGGTTAATACTTGAAGCATATCCTCTTTTACTTCTCTCTCCTGTCATTGTATGTTCGAGTTGTTGTCTATACATTAGTGTTTCAAAATAAGGGATGAAGAGTACAATATTTAATAAATTTTGCTTGCCACCAGGAGCAAAATTAATGTAGTCTTATGAAACATTTATTTAGTGATTTAATTAAAATGAAGAATTAGTATGTATTAGCATTTAATTGACATTTTGTATTTTTTTTTTTCATTATATTCAAATGTTCTATTAAGTTTTATGCTACTGCACAATCAATTATCTCAAATTTGATTTACAAAAACAATAGTTTAGTCTGTTTTATTTTCATGATGACTTAAAGAAGTAGTCCTACATTTTAACAATAAATAAAGGTTCATTTCCTTATACATCTCAAATTGTTAGAAGTAAGTATAGAATCAGAAGCTATGAAATTGAGGTTCTTTCTGATTCAAGTTGATTAAAAAATTTAATTTGTTCCAGTGGACTTTTCAGATATTACTCTGTGTAACAGTCAAGAAGTTGAGAAATCCAGTGGAAAGATAGGTAATAAAGGGCCAAACTTACACATTGAGGTTCAGTTTAGTGATGCTACCACTCGTTTCTACTGTCGTGTGTATTTTGCTGAACAGTTTCGAAAGCTACGGCGGCTGATATTTCCTGATGGTGAAGAGTGTTATGTACGATCACTAGCTCGATGTGTGCAGTGGGTTGCTCGAGGTGGAAAGTCGGGATCTTCATTCTCCAAAACACATGGTCAGTGTAATTGTTGAAGTTCTTTTTCTGCAGATCATCTGGTATCAGATAGCCATAGCTTAAATAGTTTGTTGTTTCTCCTAATAAATCGTTAGGTGATACGTAACCAATCTTCATTCCTAGAAAGTTTGTTATAATAGGCATAGTACACTCTCTAAAACTTATGTCCAAAAATATGTTAGAACATTTAATCTTCTACTTAAATGTAGCATTTTTACTTATTTGTAAGCAGAATATTTTTAATTAATTGATAATTTATTAAGCATTATTAGACTAACTAATAAACTTTTCAAATTATTTTATTAAACACTAGTTACTAATATCTATTCAGTAAAAACTGCTCTCCAAATATTTTGGAGGCCGACACTTTTCTCTATCATTGCGTTCAAGTGTAACATAACATGGTCAATGGTTTGTACCAAGGTTTTTCAACATTTTCCACCTCAAGGACCACTTAATTATATGGTACAATAATAAAGGCCAACATATGAATTATATAACTCATTGCTTTAAAACAGTCACAGTTGTCCTGGCCTGTGGTGACCCATAACTGCATGTCTCACAGTCCAACAGTTGAGAATCATGGGCTTAAAAACGTATGCGAGCACAAAGGCCACTTGTTACTTTTTAGTTTGTAAATATTTATGAATGTAAAGAATATTGATAGGACTTCCTCTCTTTAACATGTTTGCATAAGTTTGAATGTTCCAGGGTTCAGTAGAGTCTAAAGATTGCTTTAACTCGGAATGTTTTAGCATTTTCAGGCTACATTATCAATTTAATAGTCAGTCAGCACTAAATATTTTTTTAACTGCACACCTTAGAATACCTGCATTTTTATGGTCATGCTTGTGTTTATCCAGTTTGACCCCAACCTGCCAGAGGTTAGACCTACGCATAATGTTGGACTATCTTTACAAGATGGCCAGTTGGGGCATAGCTCTACCTCACAGATTTTAGTTACCAGTGTTAAATAAAAGTGTGAAAAAGATAAGAATTAAATAGCTTCATAAAATAACTATGTACAAATTGAAATATTATGGCACACTTTTCATGTTTAAGCTTTCAAAATGAGACATTAAAATATTTATTTAATGTTTAATGAAGCATCTTTGCAATGATGATTTTTTAGTTTGTATTTAGCTCATTATTTTTTAATATGTAAATAGTGAGCAGTTTTCAAGTTCAGTGTGTAAAAACACTGACGTTAACTTTTCTTGACATTTCTTTCTATTTAGATGACAGGTTTGTGTTGAAACAAATGTCAAGGTTTGAAGTGCAGTCTTTTCTCGATTTTGCTCCACATTATTTCCAATATATAACCAAGGCTTGCAGTGAACAAGTGAGTTGGTAGTTTATATAATGAAAAAAAAGTATACAAATATTCTGTCTAAATTAATAAAGTTACAATATAAAACTCACTTTTCTTTCCAGTATGGACCTAATGAATATAGAAACTTTTAAAACTAAAAACTACTGGGTTTGCAGCATTTAAAAAAAGAAAAAGGATTGTTGATTCAAGTTGAAAAAACGTTGGTGAATATACAACCAAAATCTAAATACAAATTCCTTGTGAAAAGCTACACATTGTAATGTGACTGATAATTGCAGCATAATTTCACATTTATCAAGAAATAAATTTAAATAATGGAACTTAATGTGCCATTTTTGAGTTTTTTGTGCATTCATGTTGAAGTTTAAAATATATTTTTCTTTCAATAACAAAGGTGTTTGAAGCTGAGCTTAGAAATGACACAGTACATATAGAATGTCAAGTTGTATTTTTTTATTGTTATTATGATACAGGAAGACATATGTTTGTGTTTCATAACTTAAACAATGAATACTCTTATGTACACTTCTTTCAAGGATTATTTTTATTATTAAAATGCTCTGTGCTTTTAATACATTTTATTCTTAAAATATGATACTTGCTAATAATTTCATTAAATTCTTTTTTTATTGACATTTTTATATTGATGTTTACTTGCCAAAAATTAAAATTCGTAAGGCATCGTCTCTGTTTTCCTGATTTAACTGGTAACATGTCAAATCCCAAGCAACACGTGTAATTCTAAAATAATGTAGAGGAGTTACTTGCATGTGTTCAGCTGGATCTATCCATTACTTTATGCTTTATTCCTGACTGCACACCCGATTCTTTTCATTACTTTATGCTTTATTCCTGACTGCACACCCGATTCTTTTCATTACTTTATGCTTTATTCCTGACTGCACACCCGATTCTTTTCATTACTTTATGCTTTATTCCTGACTGCACACCCGATTCTTTTCATTACTTTATGCTTTATTCCTGACTGCACACCCGATTCTTTTCATTACTTTATGCTTTATTCCTGACTGCACACCTGAATCTCTTCATTACTTTATGTTTATTCCTGACTGCACACCTGAATCTCTTCATTACTTTATGCTTTATTCCTGACTGCACACCTGAATCTCTTCATTACTTCATGTTGTATTCCTAACTGCAAACTCGGATCTCTTCACTACTTCATACTGTATTCCTGACTGCACACATGAATCTCTTCACTACTTCATGCTTTATTCCTGACTGCGTAGTTTCTGTGAAGACACAGTAGAAATTAAAAGTTCTTTTTAGTGTGTGAGTAGCTCAAAGTTTTTGAAATGTTAATGCATTACGGGTGTTACTTATTTATTGAGTTTTCATCTCAAAGCTATTAAAACCATGCCCCAAAAACTGTAGCTTATGTAAATTAATCAATTTTTAAACATTGTGCATTTTACCATCCATTACTCTTTTTCTTCTCTTTACACACTTACTTCTTACTCTTTATCACTGCTACTGAAGTAAAAATGCATTACAATATTATAAAAGTAATTTATTTAGAATCTACAATAAGAAAGAAAACAACTTATGTGACATTAATACATTTAGTTCACAAAGGTACCACTGGGTAAGTGATTTTTTTCAAGGTACACCAACTGTGTAGTTTTATCATACCTAAAAAGTCTTCAATTGTTAGGAGATTGCAAAAAATCTTCGCTTTAATGAAATATCACTAAAGATTGTGGCAGTTTCTAACATGGCTACAAGAAACAAATCAAAAATGACTGAATAATAAATACTAGTATTCCTTGTGGTAAATTATTGAGGTTAAATTCTGACACTATAAGAGAAATGTTTGTACGGTATAAGTATCTATTAATTAATTTATTTTTTCAGGCAACAACAAATAAACTATTTTTTCTAATTATTTTATATTGTAACTTGAATTTCTCTGTCACAGTACTAGCATTCTCTGTTGTTTTTAAATCCATTTATTTCTTTACCAAACAACCAGAAACCAACAGTTTTAGCCAAGATAGTAGGTGCATACAAGATTGTTTACAAGAACTCATCTACTAACACTGCAGCTAAGCTTGACCTTCTTGTCATGGAGAACCTTTTCTATGGGAGAACAGTTAGTCAGAAATTTGATTTGAAAGGGTCGGTTCGAAACAGGATGGTCAACACTACTAGTCAACAGGAAGAAGACTTGGTACTTCTTGATGAAAACCTCTTGAAAAGTGAGTTGTATAATATGTTATTATGTCATACCTGTTTGTTTCAAATGCTATTATGAACATCTGCAGTATTATGTAATGTTTAACACAAATATTTAAGGTTATGGTCAATTAGTGTTAGCTGATGCATGTGCTCATGGCTCTTTTTAGTGTTATGTGATAACCCATTCAACATTCGTCCTCACTCCAAAACTGTGCTAACACTAGCGATTGACAATGATGCTCATTTTTTGGCAAGCCATTCTGTGATGGATTACTCACTCCTCGTTGGGTTGGATGATGAAAAAAAAGAAATGGTAGTAGGAATAATTGGTAAGTAATTTTATATATATGCATGAAAATTTAAAATTGTCATTTGTTTTTTTAGTACTAGTAATAGCATTAAGATGATGTAATGCTCTGTGAAACTAAATCAAACTTACCTTTAGGTAACAAACTCGTACGAAATCTTGTTTATAGTAGAAAGAACCAGAGTTGAACTGGTTCTTGAATCATAACAGAAAGTCACCTTGATTTTAAATATTCAGATGATAGCCCATCCTTCTATCATAGTCTCTTGATAGACTTCTCTTCCTGTTATAATCTCTGACAGAAATACAGGTTTCTTCTGTATTGTAGCCTCTGCCAGAAATATATATTTTTCTGTGGGTTCTGATTAAGATAAAGGCATCTGTGTTGATATTTCTGTCAGAGATTTGTGTTTTTCTGTTATAGAATAACAGAAATGAATATTTCTTATTATATGGGTTTAAATAAAAAGGATATTTTTGTTGTTGTTCATTCAAAAAGCATACATGTCTAGGACTCGATCCATAACTTGTTTTAAAACCTAGTACGTACCCTTACTTGCTGCAAATCAGTATAGTCTGAGATAGAAAGATTTTGTAGAGTTAGTAACATGTTATCAAATTTTGAGGGCCCTATCCTTTTGAATTATGTGCTAGGCCTGTTAGAGGTCATAAAAAAACTTTGACTCTATTCTTACAGATTACATTCGAACTTTCACCTGGGATAAAAAAATTGAAATGGTAGTCAAGTCTACAGGCATTCTCGGTGGTCACGGAAAGCTTCCCACTGTAGTGTCACCTGAATTATATCGAATGAGGTTTTGTGAAGCTATGGACGGGTACTTCCTCTGGGTTCCGGATCGGTGGAGTGGGCTTGGTAAAGGTGTAGATTGTTGATCGGCATTAACGGCACAATGAACTGAAGATCCAACATTTCAATGTATTCCTTAACTGTAATTATTATAGAGAACTGTAAATCAGTTTTTTTTTTTTTCATCTTAGCCTCCTGGTTTATGAAATTGTAACTTACAAATACTTTTTTTTTTCATTTTCTTTTGAAAAGTGTATACCCATAAATATTATCATAACATTCTACATGATCAAATTATTATAGCTAAGCATTCTAAGTAACATTGTGACTACAGAAAAGCACATTTGAAGAAGTGAAGTGTCTAAAATGTAGAAATGTCCTGCTTAAATTCAAGTTTACGTGCAATTTTTACTGTGTTTTATTACTTAGTATTCACCAAACAATTGATGTACACCAATCACAGCTGATCTATTTATTTAGTTGTTTTTTTTCACCTCATTTATTTTTTGTTTTTCTATTCCATTGCAGAAAAAATGTTAAAAAACCTTGGGAATGTAATGTTAGCAGTGTATAAAAAATTATGCATGGTGTAGTATTAGTTATTATTTATTGGGGAGGTTATATAATGAAATATGGAAAATTTATTATTATTATATATTAGATTATTAGCTTTATGAGTTATGTGATTTTCAGTCCTCAATCATAAGTACAGTAAGGTACATTTAGAATAAACACCATGTTTATCAAAAAAAAACTTTGTAAAGTGTAGCCTTGTACTAGTCTTCGCATTCCTTTCTACCTACATTTTGTTTGTATGACTAAAAAAAAAAGTATTAAAAAGAAAAATATTTTCTGATTAATATTACCTTCAACTTTTTTATGAACAAATTTTTCTGTTACCTGTGTTTGACTTTTTTTTTTTTTAGTTTATCAATATTAAATCAGTAGTATCTGTAACATATTAGAAAAAACTTAGGACTATCACTTGACAGGAATGTTTGATATGTTCAAGTATACCAGTTGATTTTTCTTGCTTTTGGAAAATATTAATATTGTGAAATGTAATCTTACTGATGAAGAAAATTGATTTATGTTTGAAATTTTAATTTTGTGCAGTTTTAAATTTGAAAAAGGGATATTAAATGTTCACTGTTGAAAGCTGGTAGTTTAAACTGAAAATTGTAAGGCATCCGGAGATCACCTTTGTCAGAACTTCTTTGTTTAAAAGTTCCCAAGCAACCTTTGTATATTAAAAAATAAATGTGAAGCCCAGTCTGTCATTCAGTTTACCACTTGTCACTGAGTTATACTAGTTTTGGTGAATTACACCTGTCATCAGTAACCTGGACAAGAGGAATTCAAAACAGTCAGACTAGGCTTCATATAACATTGGTGTGTATTTTATATGTATGGTGTTTTGAGATGTCTTTTACTCCCATAATAATCCTATATCTGTATAGTAATTTCAAGAAAATGCATCACTGAGGTTACTAAATTATTTGTGTGAATTATTTAGCCAATGAGCTGTTTAAATGCTAAAAATAGGTTTAGCTTTACATTTATGTTTTAGTAATTTGGAACACTTTGTGGCTGAATTCACAAAAATAAATTAATAGCATCAATTCTTTACATTCTTGAAAATCCTTTATAAATATGGGATCACTGAGTTAACTGTATCTCAAAAGTCTTTGAAAGTCAGGCTTGAAGACGATTAATTACACCATCACATTGACCTGCTCCAGATCCATTGGTTGTCAAGTGTGCACTAAAATTTATTTTGTAATATGGAATGATGATGACAATTTTTAAAAAGAAAAGTAATTTTTTGATAGATCAACCCAAGAAACATAAACACTGGCTTACCTTAGGTTTCATCACATTTTTCTTAAAGTAAGATTGGAAAAAAATCACACCTACTCTGTAGTGTAATAACAATTTCAACAGTTATGAATGTTTCATGAGTAAGAATAATTGATATTAATGATAAAGATCACTGAAAGTCATTTTTTTTTTTGAAGTTTTTTTTTTTTTTCGCACTGCTGAACTAAATCGTACTTTACACCTCGAGTCATAATTTTGTACAAAAATCAAGATTTTGATACGCACTCAGTAATCCAAGTCACTGAAAATCATACAATCTTAATTATTGAAATGTGTTTTAATTAAATAGGTATCTTATTTCAAGTACCGTTATGCTTACTAAAGCATTCCTTTTTATTATTAAGGAAAGATTACTAGGTTATTGCCAGTATGGCATTTTTATAGGAAGTCGTGTAATTCTTGTTTGTTTTTCACAAAAGTATCCTGAATTTGTTAACTAAGAATTTCAGAACTGTTTCTAAAATAAACCTTGAAATCAGTTAAAGTACAATACATTTTATTATTTCAAATTTTTACCAGTCAACCTGTAATTGGTAAGAAATATGCTATGGATTGTTGTTTGTTTTCTTCTTCTAATCACTTTTGATTACTTGCTCACACTTGTGGCTGGCTTTAGTTTGATCACATTTTTATTGTCCCTTCTGTAATTCTTTCAGACACCTTGAACAAGCTGATTCAACTTATAAAACTGGCATGACTTTTTTTTTTCTTCATACCACAGTCAATTTCCACGCCGTTTTATTATTAATGTTTAGTTTTTTTTCTAATATTAAAAATGGGCAAAAGAAAAGGGGACTAATCATAGACTTACTAACAGGAATTTGTTTTAAACCTGGAATGAGCAGCAAGATTATTTTCTCATTTACTGCAAAGCGAAAAAAATAGAAAATAATTAGTAGCTTCATGCTTATTAGTATTTTGCAGAAGAAATAAATTATATTCATTAGCATTTCCCATCAGCTTGTGCACATAGTATTACTATTAGTTTTCAAACTGGTTTATTATAATTTCTTACATACACAAACACACAATGAATTTAGATATTTTTTTACAAAAAAATACTATTTGAAAGAATCATTACATGCACCAAAATTTATCACCAAAAATGGAAGTAATATAGTGTCTTATATTGATCCTTGCTGACAAATGGTTTCCGTACAATTTTTAATTTTTTTCCAATTTGACACAGATTTGAAATAAATGTCTGTTAATTATTTATTGTTTAGGAAGCATTCATAGGTAATTTTCTAAAAGCTTATAATGAACAAGTTGTGTACAACTGAATTATATATTGGACAACAACAGCTTAAATTTTATGTCCAAATTTATATCTTGTATTTTCTTTTAATGAATATGATATGTAATTTTATAGCTGATGAATTAGTGTTCAGTGATTTAGTATAACAAGAAAGAATCAAAAATAATTATTGAAATAAGCATCAAACAATACAGTGATCAATTCTCTCTCCATTTATCTGTTATTAATATCAGTAGTGTTTCTTCAAACTGATGTAACATTTGTTTTTCCTGCAGTGGGTTAGTGTCATTCTTGTAACTGTTAGTTCATACAGCTGAATGTACTGGCCCATATAAGTATTATTTAAACAAATACTTGGATAAGATATAGACAGAAAACTACAAGAAGTTTTACACATCTTTCTACAACAGGCCTTTGATGGGAACGTTATTTTTTCTGTGAAAGGTGTCTTATTACTTCATCATGTTACTGATCTTACGTTTTTTTTTGTTATGAAGAAAACAGTATCATTGAACAATTCATCTAGTTTTGAAATATGTTAGACTGACAGTGTATTTTAGGGTGGGGTATCATTTAAACAAGAAACTAAATATCGGTGATTAACTTTCAATCATCAATTTAACCTAACATTACAATTTGCTACATTCCATGTTGAACAAGTAAATTATTATGTCTTAAAAACTGTAAATTAGCTGTACTAGTCTTTCTTATGTTACATTAAATATTATTAATTTACTTGTTCTAATAAAACAATGTATTTCAACAAACATATATGTGTTTTTTTTTCTAAGAAACTCACTGGTATACCTTTCGTTAAAATTGAATGGAAAGACGGTGAATTATGAAGTAAATATTTGATGAAAAATAGTGTACATTAATTAGTCTTATTTTTTCAATATTGTAATATTATTTATCATTCTGTATAGTGTATAGTATTTCCTTTTACAAGTAATGGCGTCTTTAAGCAAAAGGGAAGATGTCTGAAATTTGCCTTAAGGCTTCTTTAATTATCAGTAACTAGTTCTATGGAATTACAGGTTTAACTTTATTTCTTATATGAAAACGTATGTATACTTTTCCAGCAATATATTAACCAAATTTAGTTATTAGTGTGGGTGTTTTGTCACATATACTTCATAATGATTCCCTTCTGTTATAATTTTGTAATAAGATTTAATCTTTTATTAAGTATGACACTGGTCTTTGTAAAAGAGTTTACATAAAGTGTAGTATTACATTTAACTTGATCATGCTGTTGAAGTTATCAAACATTAAAATATCATAGAACAAAATTAAGTGAAAATCTAAAGCTTTAGAATGTCCTATAGTATTTTTTAGAATCGACTTCTGTATGTCTAATTTTAATTTTCTGTAAAAAAATTAATATAAAATGTATTCAAGTTCCAAAAATATTTATATGTGAAATTAGAAGTTTAAAAAAGAAGTATTTTTATAGGATGAAAAAAAACAGCCTTGGTGGTGTCTTGTTACAATAAAAATTTATTTTGTCACACATTAACATGGAATACATTTTGGTGTGCAAATCTCCCAGTGAGAGTTGGGTTCTGATTTTTCTAATTTCACCTCATGGGTATTGTATTAATTGTAAACTTTTGGAAATTTTTAGCATGGTATGTTTGTGACTTGTAATGTAAAATTAAACAGAATATGTATATAATGGTAAGAAAGATGTAGTTAATATATATATATATATATATAAAAAAAAAAATTGTGGGCTTGAGACTCTGTCTATCTTACACAGTTGTATCATAATATCTAGCAAGTATTCTTGGGCATGAAAGATATTAAAAATAAAGATTTTTGTGAAAAAAATGTTCTCTTTGTACACATCTTTTGTTAAACTCAAAATATTTCTGAAAGAATAAAGCTAACTTCAAACTGGAATTACTCGAACCATTAGCACTGCATACAACTTTTGGTCAAGAAATAAACTAACCCGTCTGGACTGTTATAAGTGCAATTATAGAAATATACAAAATGTATATCCAGAAGTCCTTGCTTATAGTGGGATATTACCAACATTCAGTAATTTATGATTTCATTATTAACTAATATGTTGAAAAACTACATATCAACATCATCCAAAGAAATTTCAGCTATTGCCACAAATATCCAATCATAGTCATAATGTTAATTTCAACAAAGTGAGTAAAGATCTCAAACTGAAATATCAACAGTATTAATAGATGCATTATTCAGTAATGTAAATGTAAAAAAACTGTTCTGTGGTGTGCCAATACAGAACTATGTTGATTTATTCCTTCCACATTAAATTAATACTTAGAACTTAATATTGTAAAAATTTTAACAAAACATTCGTAAACTTATCTGAAATTCAAGAATTGTGTCACAGTCCATATTTTATGCTTGAGCGAAATTATTTCATTTGGAGACATTAACCCTTTCACTGCAGCTGCACTGGGAAATATACGTCCCAGCTGCAGTGAATAGGTTAAACATTTTAAGTGAAAAACCTGTTTTTGTTATTAAAGAAAGTTTATGGTTTTATTATAGTGTTAGAGCACTATTTTTTCCTGCTTTGTTTCCCCGAAAGGTGGCCAAAGGCTGCTTTGAGGGATTACTTGTTTTGTCCACTCACACCACTATACAGTAGTGTGTTGTCTGTCAGTCAGTATACACTAAAATTATGTCACACGAGGGATTAAAAAGTGTGCATGCCATGAATCACAAGAACAATTATCCATGACATAAAAATATTTGTTACTCTTAATGTTGGTTTTATTTACTTTTGAAACGGAACACTCTCGAGGACCCTGTGCAATTACATCTAATTTTTGTTTACGTTTGTCATAAAAAAATTAAATATCAATTCAATTTGTATCACATAATAGTATACAAGTTATCTAATAGCATGTTACACACTATAAAATAATTATATACTGATGTGTTTCTTATTTATGGTTTGAGGCTTAAGGTTGCATAAAGATCCTGAAAGAGGGTGTAATGACACATTAATGTACCTTTAACACACACACCATCAGCCAAGTTACACACTTGAGATACTGAGTAAAGAAATTGTAGGAATAGCTAGTTAATCTTTGACAAGACAAAATGGCATCCATCGAATAGTAGTTTGAGTTTAGGTGGAGTTTCATTCCGTTGATATTACAACCAAAGTATCGGGGCACCATCATTTATTTATGGGACAAGCTTCCAGGATATGTAACTACTGGTTAAGGCATACTCCAGAATTATCACTTGAAAATAACAGCCATGACAGACTTCTGTTAATGACATTTAAACTAATAACTGGTCAGTATGGATGGTAACTGGCGAGTTTAAATTTTGAAGAAAGAAACATGGGATTCACTAAATTATATGGTACAACTGAGCAAACACATAAAATAAGAATTCAAGAGAAAACATATAGAAAGGTAGATTTCTTTACATTTAGAATAGCTTGCTTTATTATAAATTTAAGATTTTCCAAAATTCAACAATTCCAGTGGAGGAAACAGAAATATGTACGATACAAAAAAATAAAAACCACCTGATGTATAGAATGAGTTATGGCTGTTATCTTTGTGATGTTCTAGATTGCCTTTTGATATTCTTCTCGTTCCATTTTCTACTTCTTTGTTTAAATCGGACGTCAGTTCTATCATTAAACCTATCCCTAGGCACATCACTAAAATTATCATAATACCTTCTATCACATTCAAAGTCCCTATTAAATTCTTCCTGAAACTCATAGCTTTCTCTGGCTCTTTCTCTTTCTATCTCTATTTCACGTTTTCTAAGCCATTCTAGCTCTTTTTCTCTCTCTGTGTAACTTTTGCCTATTTCCCAATCTCGTCTTCTGTCTGTAAAGTCTTCTGTGTCATACATGTGCTCTGAAAACCTGCTGTCTCCATTGTCTTGATCATACTGATGTTCTTTATATCTTCTTTTATCATTCTCTGTATAACTTATTTCATAGGCTCTTCTTCCTTCCTGGTGTTCATCAAACCTGTATGATAACGGAGATAACCAAGATCTGTGTTCTTTTCTTTTTGACCTTTTAAAGTCTCGGTCACTTGACCTTTCTTTTTCATATAGATCATTTTCTCTCGGTCTTTTTTCTACAATATACTCTTCTCTCCAGTTGTGCTCATTTACCTTCCTATTCCCCTTGTGTGATCTGGAAATATAATTTTTGTCCATACTAGTATCTATCTTTTGCTGATCATGTGATTTGTGATACCTTTCTTTATTCCACGATCTGCGTTTTGGCAGACTTTTTTCTTCCAATTTTTCTCTACCATTCTTTGATTTGGACAAGAAAGTTCCAGTCTTTGTGAAATATCTTCTTTCAGATGAAGGACTTTTATGTCTATCTTTACTTGATACTGAACTTCTGAGTGAGTTTTGTGGGACTGGTAGTGGACTTCTACTTCTGTGTCTGAACTTGGAACTGTGATCAGGGTCAACATCTAGACCCCTTGCACTAGGTAATTTCAATTTTACTTGAATATTTATGCTTTGGACAGAATCTTCAAATTGATTCTGAAGTTTCTGTTTCTGAGAAGAATTACGAAAACAGTTAGTAGATGTTAGATCCTTACTAAGGTACCGATTGTAACTCGAATCAGCCTTCTCTTCCTTTACCTTAACAAGTGGTTTAATCTCTTTAGCTGAAACATCAGAAGAGGAAGCACCTGTATCACTAGACTTCTTCACTCGTTCTTTCTTCTTTTTCTTTTCTAATGTAAAAAAAACAACAACACAGGAATTCAGTCTTTATACATTTGTAACATAACCAAGCTAGTTTCGTAAACACAAAACTAATGTTTTCAGAAGAAAATTTCCTATCAATTCTTAACTGAAGGAAGTAGAAAAATTTAAATATAATTCAGTTCTAACTGAATGCCCTCTCAATCATGAATAAGCATGTTGGTTTTTTTCATTTAATCTTACAAACCTACTTAAGGGATATCTGCATTAGCCACCCCTAATTTTGAAATGATATACTGCAGGGAAAGTGGCTAGTCAACAGCACCCACTGCCAACTTTTGTCTGACCAATAGTAGGATTTAACCATTACCCTTTTAATGCACCCATCATCCCAAACTGGGGAGCTAATTTTTTTTTGTGCTAATCTAACCACTGGACAATGCTCAGTCATGAATAAGAACTAGTCATTCATACACAAAATATAATAAAAGAACTAAAGCAACACAACCTACAAAGAGTTTGGGTGTTACGTTACTTTTCATATGAAACTAATTCATCCAACTTACTACCCAGCTTGCAGGAGAGATTGGTCTAAATTAATGGTTCCCAAGCAATATGTCTCACCACAGAATAAAACTATAATGATCATAAAATGTTTCTATACAAATAAAACTCAAATTATAAAATCGCTATCAGACTTTACTAAAATACTACTGAACAACATCCTCCCCCAACTAAGCATGGGTCCCAGAAAGTGCCAGGCCACTCAGATGGGTTACGAGTTGGGAATCCTTGAATGAAAGGTGTTTAAAAAAAATTATTTTATCATTAGATCTCATTCTTAATAAACTAAAAAACTAACAATTCAAACTTTTATACATTAATAAAATTCAGTGTTGTATTGTTTTTCAGAACATTCCAAATGTATTTTAGTATTTAATTTCACAAATGAAAAACCAGGGACAAATATAAGTTTACTGATCTTCCCAAACGGAAGGGATTTGGGGACTATGTCAGTTAGAGTTGCCACAAATATTTTATTTATACACTTTCATTCTTCAGGAGCTGAACTCATAATATTTGTTGTTGTTTTCTTTAATTTAATGCACAAATTTTCCCACTACTGAGAAAATTTACTGATTTTCCCAATCAGAAGGGATTTGGACTATGTCAGTTAGAGTTGCCATTATGTCTTGTAGTAAATAAGTATTGTAACAACTACTAAACAAGTCACCAAAAACAACTGATTCAATAATGACATTCCTAACAAACCTTTCTTTAATTTTGGAATATTTTTCTCATCCAAGTGGTGTTCAGGAGACTTTGGAGCACATCCCTCCAAGTGTATAGTTTTTGTCAAGGCATCATCATCCTCATGTTCTTTCGGAATTTTATAGTTTTCTACATGATCAACACGAACAGTTCTTCCACATAACTAAAGAGAGAAATTTGCAAAATATAACTAATTAAAAATCAGTCAATTCGTAGAACATATCCACTCTTTAGTTAATAACTTCAAAACAAGATACTTTATACATTATTGTTGAAATAAATAATATTTATGTTCATTAGTATACTAAACAATAAAGTTCATCCCTTTCCAGGGAAGGTCTGATTTAACAGGTTTCTTTAGCAATATAAAGGAAACAGCATAAATTTTCATATAATGCTTTGTGATACAATTATTGAAGTGTTCTATATACTTATTAGCAGTTTACGAATTTGTTTTTTAGCAATATGTAAACTCAGTTTGGTTCATACAAGTACAATCTTGTTAAAATATATATACTTAGATCAAAGTCTGCTCCTTGCATGTTAAATTACTGCTTCTGAAAATTATGTACTTGGTTAAATGTTGTAAACAGTGACATTCTTCAAATATTTTTTGAGCTAGGCCTCAGCCTTGTTCTTAAGTCATATTTGAAACTCTACTGTAAGTAACAGATTCTCTTATAGTCAACATTTTTTTATATCACAGCTATATTTTCAAGTCTTTGAATGAATAAATATACACATGTTTTTGTGAAATGTGTAAAGTAAGAACCTTAATCTAAATCTCTAATGTTTAATTGGAGAAACATCATTTGAGGATATTTTCAACCAGATAATCCTTCAACTGATGGTGAAGTCATTTTCAAAAATATCCACATTAAATTTTAGACTGCTTGTATATGCTACCTGGGTTAACATAAAACCTTCACTTATGTCAGATATCAGTGAATCAACTTATCTCTGACAAATATTAAACAGCTGTGGTATGCAACACACACACAAGTATGGTTTGAATAATTAAAAAATCACAATAGAAGAATAATCAAATTAATAATGCATTCACGATGTGCATTTTTTTTTTAAATATAATATGAAGATGGTGGATGGTGAATACCAAGTTGTAACTCAACTGTTAAATAAAATACAGCATGCTATACATTTTGTTACATATTGACATTTGAGCTTTCAAAGATTAATTTCATTTCAACTGCTTGCTGTGACAAGTTGTCTCATTCTAAAATTTATATCACATAGCGTGTTACAATTTAAACGTTAAATAACAGCATATATATGAAAAGATATTTCCACAGTCACACTTAAAACACTGTTCATATCAGTTATAATAGCAGCTATCAGAAAATCATACTTGCCTTAATACCATTGAAATTGTCCACAGCTAAAACAGTGCTCCTCTGGTCTTCGTAACATAAAAAACAAAACCCTTTGGACTTGCCAGATTTCTTATCCCGAATTAGATTAAGGTTTACAACTTCACCATACCTGTTCGACATTGACAACACAACTTATGTAATATTGCGTAAATACTATCACAATCACTGATAAAATACACAAACTTCTTAGAAAACACTTCTCTAGCCATCAAGGTACTATATTTTGGATTCTAAAACTATTAATTGACAAAAAATAAAAATAAATCACCATTTGAATGTTCACGTCTAAACGAGAAGAAATAAATTAACTATAATAAACAATTGTTACACCAGTACATTTAATCACATAAAATTTCCTTGAAAAAAACCCTGATGACTCAGACACAAATGTATTTATTTAACTTGAAATAGAAACCCTGTAGTTTTTCATTTTCAACATTACACATAGTAGGATGTTTTTAGTCAATGTGTACACAATAGTGAAAATAAAATTAAAGTAAATAAAGAATAGTCTTTACACTAATTCTGTCCCTATTGGAAAAAAATGTCCCACCTAACTTCATGTGGCAATACTTATCTAAGTTACATCTGCCTAAAGTTTAGAGGTAGACAACATTTTGGTTTCACTGCTGAGGACAGTGCCATTGAGAATTTATATAGCATATGAGGAGAAGTCTTGTTACAAAGCTCCAGTTGTTGTGTTGGTGTATGGCATCTTTGTTTAAGCACCCATTTTTGTGAAAAGTGTAAACAGTCTGCTGTTTCATCAGTATGTTTGTGCTACCCAATATCATACAACTGGTGTCTATAGTGTCATTCTAAATGCACAGTAGCTGTTTCATGGTATTTTGATGTTTTTAAAAAATATTCTATACTATAGTTCTCTCTGTTTTTCCAGCATACAAGTCTCCACAGCAAAAGGAAACTTTACAGGGCATTAAAAGAGATTAAGTGTTGCATAAATAAGCAACTTACTTAAAAATGTTTGTAAATATTTGAGTAGTAGGTAGGTGCCAAAAGACTGGAAGCTAGCTAATGTTATACCTATTTTTAAGGGTAGGTAACAAGTAATATCTTACTTCTGTGGTGGTAAAAGTTTGGTAAAGACTGGTTAAAGATGCTTGTGAAGCCTACAGTTTTGTTGGACAGCCAGCATGGTTTCACAAAGCAAAATTCTTGCCTCACAAATCTTTTAACCTTCTTCAAAGATGTCACTGCTTATGTTGATGAGGGTAAAGGTGTGGATTTGGTATACATGTATTTTTGTAAAGATTTCAAACAGAGTTCCAGATAAAGTACCAGAAAACAAAATTACCTCTGTAGGTGTGGCAGAGAAGTTAGCTCAGTATTTTAAGTGTTGGTTAGAAGAGAGAATGCAAAGGGTTATAATAAATGTTGTACCTCAAAGATACATATAGGCATCCTTACTGTTTTGGATATACACTGATGATAATTTATTTGCAAATGGTAAACAGATTGGTCAAGTATGATGATGATATTAAAGTTTTGGGTGTATTTGGCTGTGAGGAGAATGCTGATGTTTTAAAAAGGGGGTTTGGAGTATTTGACAACTTGGGCAAATAAAAGCAAATGGCATTTAATTATCCTATTTCAAGGTAATCTATGTGGGCTTCCTTAATTTAAACTTCAAATACCACCTTGATGGAAATCAACTCAACAAGTGTTATGGGGAAAAAAAAAGGGATCTTGGTGTTTTGATCAATCAATCTCTTAAGCCTTACAGGCAGTGTGCTGTTGCCAGTTGGAAAGCAAAGCAAATAGGATTTTTGTATTTTATCTACAAGAATTTTGAACACAAGTCTAAAGAGGTTATAATGTCATTAATAGGTCCCTGGTTAGGCCTCATTTAGAATATTGTGTTCAGTCTTTGGCCGTTTACTTTAATCATGACATTGAGTTGGTGGAAAGGGTTCAAAGAAGGTCTACTAGGATGATTCCTGGAATAGAGGGGCTTTCATAGGACAAGTTAAGGTCTTTAAAGAAGGGTTAGAGTGGATGTGATTGTAATGCTCAAAATTATAAAATGGAACAGATAAGATTGATGCATCATACTTTTTTTTCATGTTTTATTATAAAAATGGTAGGACTAGTCGAAACAGATTTAAAATTTGGCAGGGAGGAGTCATCTGAAAATTGGGCAATTTTGTTTTTCAAACATGGTGATGAGACTTTGGAACAGATTGCCTTCAAAAATGGTATATGCAACCTGATTTGGAGAATTCAAGAGAAGGCTTGATCAGTATTAATTTGGATGTCAGAGCTGGATACAGACAAATGGGTATTTAATGAATTTAATGAAACAGCCACAATGAGCCAAGAGACCCTTTGTTATTCCTCAAATGTTATGTTGTGTAAAAGTTCTGGACTGAGTCACATATCAATAGAATTTAATCTGGGGCATCCTGAGTACCAGGCAAAATTTTGTCTCACACAAATATTGGTCATTTGTTCATTAAGTTTCTGAAACTGTTTCTTTGAGTGATCACAAACAGCTATAATGACTTAGAAAAAAATCATGGTAGTACACAACTTTTGTATCAAGTTGTATAATATATTTTCAAACATAATATCAAACAAACCAAATTATTAATATTTTTCATAAGAGATCTAACTATATTTAACTTACACATTTAATAAACAAATACTACAAAAAAAAGCTCTCGTACTCACTGAGAGAAAACACAAACAATATCTCCTTCTGTAAGATCATATGGTAGTCCACCAATAAAAACCCAAGCACTATTTTTGTACAAATTATGCCATGAAGTTCTGCTGTTTAATCCAAGAGAGAGTTCTTTCTCATTCAGCTTGGTAATATTTTTCACATTGCTAGAAAACACAAAGAAAAGGTAGGGCATTCCAAATGCACTGGTTATAAAGTAAGCTCATAACACATGCAAACTGTGTAGTGCTAATTAGAAAATGGTATCTTTTAAAATACATGTCATAGAAAAAGCAGAAATTTACTAACTCTTAAATCATTGACTTTTTATATTGTTCACTACTGGCAAGGTCTACAGCTTGTATCAAATTGAATAAACCAATGTTTTTGCCTGTTATAACACTCAGTGAAAAAACTGGCCAGAAAAAAATTAGGCAAAATTGCTCATTTCTATGTGAAATACATGGGGACCTCAGAACTAATTAGTGGAATTAATTGCAATATTGGTAGTACTTTTGTTTACACAATATTATATATTATTAAATGTGTTTAAAAGGCAATTAGGCTCATAAAAATTTCTAGGGTTAAGAATTAAATATGAATAAAACCCCAAATTAGTTTGGTTAAGCCTACTTTATATTTTTGAATATTTGTGCTTG
Organism: Limulus polyphemus; assembly: GCF_000517525.1. Taxonomy (NCBI): domain Eukaryota; kingdom Metazoa; phylum Arthropoda; class Merostomata; order Xiphosura; family Limulidae; genus Limulus; species Limulus polyphemus. The sequence goes on from NW_013673652.1 coordinate 27,205, forward strand.
TCTAGTAGCATTATAACTTATTATTATTTATTTCTCTATAAGTTGCTTATTGTTATAATTCTTTCATGAATTTTATATAATTAAAAATGTGAAAAAAAAAAGAATGATGGACTTGAAATGTATAAAATTTAAGTCAACTAGTTTTAGCAAATAACCTTATAGATTTAATAAATAGTTTTATTGTTTTCCAGTTTTGATTCTTTATATAATTTGAAATTCTTTTAGTGGTTGAAATTTGTAATATTTATATCCTGCTAATACTTAATTAGAATGCAATACTGTAGTAATTTAATGTATATTAATTAAAGAGTACAAAAAAATCATTTAAACTTTTTAATTATTACATACCTTTACATATAGAATGTATTATAAAAAATTATAACAATAAGCAACTTATAGGGAAATAAATAATAATAATAAGTTATAATGACTGCTATATATATACAC
>NW_013673652.1:27900-32433 GCF_000517525.1 Limulus polyphemus
TGGGTGGGGGGAGGAGGCCGTCTGTCGGTCCTTTTCAGGGCTAGGGGAAGACCATGGTCCAATTCTCAGAATTTTGCTGTGGGGGGGAAATGGGAGTACCCCGAGAAAACCCACTTTCACTGGTCAGGCACCGAATACATACACAAATATTCAATAATGTATATTAATTAAAGAGTAAAAAAAAATCATTTAAACTTTTTAATTATTGCATACCATTACATATATTAATTTCTGCCAAACATGAACAAAACTTGCATACTATTCCACTAGTTGATCATATTCTTAAATAAGCATCTTCCATTAAAGACACTGCTTACAGTCAGTTGACAGTACTCCGTGAATGGTTATGTCCATAATCATCATAAGCTGGTCACAGTTAAGACTTTTACCATGTAGAAAAATGTAGCATTGTGTAACAAGTACATATACAAAATCCCTTGAAACTAATGTAAATGTATTTATTTACTGAGCACAAGTATTGCTCTTATATCGCATCAAGTTAATGAAATAAAGGGTTAGGTTGGAAACTAGGTCTGTTTCTTCAACTGATCATAACAAGAGCAATTAGAAAGAAATACAACACAGCTTCTGTGTTACCCAGAAACAAGACTGTTCAGAGTACTCCCTAAAAACATTCATACAACGTGCTAGCAGACTATTCACAAAAAAGCTTCAAAACAAGTAAAAGGCTGTTAAAACATTTGAAGGAAACTCTTCTACAACTGTAAAATACAGTTTACTGTCTGCATTAATTTTTAGATTTTACAAATTTAGGTAAAAATGTTATAAAATTAATAATCTCACAGTTGTATGATATTTGAAAGATGATGGTAGTATTAGTTACTATCAATCCTTTAAGAATCTCAGTAACAGATTCCCTATAAAGTTAATTTAAATGTTCATGTTCAATATGCTCACAAATTTTTCTTTTACTAGAGAAGTCTGCTTGTGCTGCAAGCATTACAGAAATAAAAATTGTCACAAGAAGCTCACTACAAATTTAACAAATAATCATACTTAGAGAATTAAAAGTAAGAGCAAAAAACAAAGGCTAAATCTACCAAGCATTTACATTTAAATACATATAATCTATTTCCTGCTAATATTACAATACCACAAGAAAAACTGTTAGAAAACAATTAATTTGGAAATCTATAGACATGAAAATTACTGGTGACAAAGGACAAACTTTGGAACTTAAAACACTCCCCAAGATTTGTGAATAGCAAGCATCCATTTGGACAAGGTTATTAATCTCACAATCTAATGAACTGCTTGAAGTTTATCAATCAACAATTTTACTAAAGCTCTGTGCAAAGATGCATGACACGTCATTTCATGTATTGCCAAGTTACACATATAATAATAATTAATAGTTAATGTAGACGGTTCAAGAGGAATGCTTGTCTGTCCTATTCCAGATGTTCAAATTCCTCTTTTAACTCATACCCATGATATTTTGTTCTTCATATCTGGTTGTATTCTGAATAAAGAAATAGCAAATTTTATAAAATATTCATACAAAACTGGAATTAAATATCATACTGTCAGCTTCAGTTTTGGTTTCTATCTTGTATAATGTTCACATGTTAAACCAAGCCATAAAATATCTAATCATGTCAAAACAAAATGCTGACAAGTAAAAAGAGGTCACTGACTAACTTTTTTTTTTCATGTAATCAAACCTTTTCTTGATTTACAGACATGGCACAACATGAAGGATATCTCTTTCTTAAAAATCCATAAATTTCTTGACTTGCATGTTTTTTTTTTATATTTACTTATTAAGAAAGATTTGTATTGAAAGTCCTGTAATGTAACTTTCCCAGAAGAGATCAATTTCAATCACCATATACACTTACAAATTGACATACTTCAATTAAATTTCAACAAGAGAATCACTGTTGTTAATATGTGTAGTCCAAGGTTACAGAAATAGCCAGGAGCAAGGTGACTGGATATGCAAATAACCATAGGTCATGAACAACCCTCTTAATTCATGCAGTATATTTCAATAAGTAAGGTAGTCACAACATGGTTCAAATTTTTGAGTGAGGAGAACACTCAATAAAGACAATTTTGTATCATGGAATGTGTGTTGAACCATTTTAAATTTATCATTCACCAATTTCTGTTGACTGTTCAAAAATATGGGACATGCTTTTTCACAGTATTAGTAGATTATATATTCAAATTTTTTTTAAATTTTAACATTTATGGCATTCTTCAACAGAAAATATTCCATAACTGCTCACAATACTGAGACATCACACTTGGTTATAAGTTATCTCCTCTGCTACAATTATTACTAGTCTCACATAATATTCCATTCATACAGCTCGTATGCGATTAATAATAATATATGATACACATGTTACTTGTTATTTAGACAAATAACTGAGTGTAGCAAATATTATCAAACAGCTAAACTGTCAAATAACAAATAGTAAATTTCAAATATTCTATACATTATTGGGTCTGTGCCTTCGAAGTTTGGGCTGATTGTGATACAAATTGAATGCTACACAGATCACCTGTCGAAGCTGTATCGTGAATGAGTGACAAATAAGCAAAATATAATAACTAGGCCTATAGCTCCGATGGATGGTATCATACCTTGCACTTAACCTTAAACTTTAATTAAGGTTTAAAGCATTACGCTAACAGTTAAACCTTCTGTTAACTTGACTGTACAGCTTAAAGTTACAAGAGACTACATAAGTCATTACATTTTATAATTTACATTGTATATATATATATATAATAATAATATCATTGAAGTTGAACAAGTAACAAACTAACAATATAGTAACATTGTTATTAATACTATTTGCTGTAGTTTTTTGTTGTTTTCTACTTACGTTAGTGGATTCATGTTATGTTTACTGAAACATGAAATACTTTCTAAATCTTCAGCAAAATAATATGCCTACCTACAAAACCTTTTAATATTTAAACTACTTTTTAAAGTTTAGTACCCCGATCTTAGTCTACGTCTAGCAAATAACACTATTTGTAAATTAGTGCCACCTATAAGATTAAATTATGTTCTTATTATTATTTTTATAATCGTGAAACGATTCTGCCAAATAAATGTTTTTGAAAAATGTTGTTTTCATATTATACAACAAAATATCAACTGAAATAGGCTAATTAGCTAATTACGAAAACATATTTTCTCCAACTTTATATCTTAGATACTATTTCAACTAGCACTTTAAAATGTAACGTACCCAACTGAGAACAAACAAGTATGTATATTTATATATACATAGCATAAAATATATATCAAGGTATAGTGAGATTGTAATTCATAATGTAAAGAATGATATTTTGTCATCAAATATCAACAATGGAGTGAAGATTTGCTTAAAAGTAAAGGCTCGCAGCCATCCATATTGAAACACATTTCGTAGAATGAGCAATATTATCTCCAGTATCGAAAGTTAGTGCCAAAAACAGAAGAAATTAAGTTAAATCATGCAGTTTCTGTAGAACATATATAGAGGACGCAACAATAATTAGGAAGATTATTACAATATTTAATTATTTTTGTTTATATTTTTGTGACTCTTTGTTTTTCTCCATATTAAATCATGTTTATTCTGCCAAATAGAACATTTCAGTAACATATAGCATCAGGGTTAAAAGAATTAGTACTGTAATATCCTTTACTGGCCGAGTTGACGTTGTCTGAACGATACAGCCAACCAATGATGTGAGATGATATTGTTGAATGGACGAAGAAAACGAGTTTAGCTATTGAACTCAGATGCGCCTTCTTGAGCCAGTTCGGCTAAGAGATTGTTGAGTGAAGACACTTCAAGAACATGTTTTATTTCTACAGATATTAATCATGGGGAAAGAAAGATGCAGAGTTCAGCACAATCCAGTAAAATCGACTGTGAATCTAGCTGTGGAAGTATTAACACTGTGTTTTCTGTTGTTTTTGTTATTTAGAAACTCGGTTAAGTTATTGTTTGTTTGTTTGTAATTAAGCACAAAGCTACACAATGGGCCACCTATGCTCTGTCCACCATGGGTATCGAAACCCGGATTCTAGCGTTGTAAGTCCGCAGACATGCCGCAAATTTATTTTGCAGGGCAAATGTGATCCGCACACGTATCTTGCCTGTTTTGTGGTATCTCGGGGCTATTTTCCCCTTACTGGAACGTTGTGCTCGCACAATCGATCGCCAGATTTTCTCCTTCTTGTGGAGTGGTAAGACTGAACTGGTCGCCCGGTTGTCTTTAACCTTGCCACTCCACAGGGGGGGTCTGGGGATCCCTTGTGTGTGCTCCTGGTGTCTGTCCTTACTTCTGGCTGTAACTGTGCGTGGTTTGTCTTTGGTGGGACATCCCTGTTGTCCACTCCTAAGATTCTCTCTGGGTTTGGGCTTCAGGGATTTTGGCTCTGCCATTGCTCTTAACACACCAGTGTCGAGGTTCTTTCCCATCTCTTGGTTTACCCACGGACTCACGTTCCTTCTATACAGTGCTGGCCCCAAATCCATCCCATAGGATTGAGCAACA
>NW_013673653.1:0-6548 GCF_000517525.1 Limulus polyphemus
AAACAATTTGAGATATTTCAGTCTTTCCTTGTATGACAATCTCCTCCATCCCAGGCACCATTTAAGTAACCCTTCTCTAACCTTTTCCAATAATTCAATGTCTTTCCTAAGGTAAGGAACCCAAGACTGAACACATTATTCCCAATGTGGCCTAACCAGTGATCTGTACAATGAAATTATAACTTCTTTAGACTTGTATCTAATATTATGTGAAGGGTATAACCCTTTTTTCTTTTCTGCTTTGAAATATCCCACCAACCTATATAAACACAAAAGGTAAGGGCAAATAAATGCAGTTGACCCACTCCCCCAATTCCCAAAATATGATTTCTAAAATTTGTAGAAATACTCTTAGAAAAATATAAAATCATTTATAATAAAAGGAGAATTACTGGTCAGCAATGAACAAGTAGTGGCACAACACAACACGCAACATCATCAAGAAAATAGGGCTGGGCCTAGATCATTGGCTGTAATAAAAAATATTAGTAATTAAACTTATAGATAAAAATATATATTCGTCAGTTGTCACCAAGTTATTGGTTGCTAGGCGCTACGGAGCCCAGCAATTTGACTGCAGTATTTCCGTTGCATCATGGGATATTTTTACTTCTCTAGCTAGTGTGGTACTGGTGCTAGTAGTAGAATATTTGCAGAATGTTGTAACGTTATTTAATAACAAGTGTGTACGCTATTAACATTGTGAGTGTCATCAATGGGCTAGCGCGTGTGAAAAAGTTGCTTTTCTCATACTTTTCAGGGATCGGATTCGAAGAGAAAGTGATAGGGGTGCAGTTGGAAGAACAAGTGTTTTACCAAAAAGTAAAAGTAAGTCGTGTTTTTACTTTGTGGTTAAACACTGAACTTTGTCACATTAAACTTAAACGTTAAAGTCAAACTAATGGAGAACAGTCGACGAAATACCGTGAATTCTGATTCTACATATTCCTTTAATATAAGCACTATGTTATGTACTGATAATACTATTAGTAATATACGTATATAAGACATACTGTATTAATTTTATTATAATTTCCTAGTAGGATTTAGGTTATAATAGACTGCATGTAGAGTTGGAATTCACATACCACTATAAATTTAACGTACTTCCAATCTATTGCTTTTAATTTTTGTGAATTGGTTGTGGGCGCCCGTGATTTACTTTTAGTATATTGTTTCAACTGTCCACTTTGTGAAATTGTGGTGTAGTGTTGGAACGTCAAGAAAATTATAAATGCAAAAAAATATTTTTCATTATTATGTATACATGTCTGATTTTTAATTTCATCTAGAGGTACAACACTGTTTCATCAACCGTAAATGGTGTAACTTAATTTTAATTAATAAAGTCTGAATTTCAACTATATACGTTAAACTCAAAATGAAAAAGCAAGAGAGCCACCATGGATTGATTAGAGGTAACTCCTGCCATTCTGTTCTGTTAAATTTATTTGAGGATGTTACTTGTTATCTGAAGGATGGAAAGGGTTTGGATTTTCAAAAGGTTTCGATAAGGTACCACACAGAATATTATTATTATTAGCTAAGAAAATCACACTGGTGAGGTAAGGGAAAGACTAGTTAATTGGAATCATGGATAGTTAAATGAAAGAAAGCAACAAATAGTATACCTGTAAGTGCTCTGGACTTTGCTTGTTTTACTTATTTATATAATGTTATAGTTAATGACATAACTAGTAAATTATTAAAGTTTATTGGTGGCATTAAACTCATGGGTATTTCTAGTAGCTGTGTTGAGAATGTTTAGATACTACAGAATGATGTGGATAAATTGGTAAGTTGGACAGATGGTTAGTATATGACCTTTATTATAACAAGTACAAGATAATGTACTTGAATAACAAACCTTACAATTTGAAACAGCATGACCGCTCCATTAGTTTCATCAAACTCCCATCTGTTTATATTCAGCCCTGATTTTTTTAAAGCTTTCATCAAATGATCAACCCCAAATTCTGACTGTTTGAAAAATAAAATTCACTAATTTGCAGATTACTTCTAACTTGCTATAACTTAAGTTTATGTCTTCTAGCCCTACCATTCTCACCATGAAACACAAAAAAGATGATGTTTCAGTTCTATCTATTCCCTTTATAATTTTGTACACTTCAGTCCAGAATATCCCCTCTAACACTTCTTTTCTCAAGATAAAATAATTTTAAGGACCTTAACCTATCCTCATATAATAGTCCTCTCATTGTAGGAATGAAGTAGTCATGATGCATTAATGCATGTCTAAATGTTAAAGATAATATGATGGTATAATTGTCAGACTAGCAAATTGACAGAAAGTAATTCATCCCATTGATGTGGTGAGTATCTCATACATTTACTTTGTCTTTAGCTATACTCACAAGTGTAAGAGCCATTTGGTGTAATTTTTGTACTTCACTCCATGTATTCAAAAATAGTAATAATAACAAAGCAATCATCCTAAATTGTAGGTATAACATAGTCTTTCACATGTATACCTGTTTAAGGAATTGTATACTTGTGTAATCTGACAGCACATGTATGTGATCACTCACAGCAACATTAACAAACCATTTTATAAATCTAAAACTTGTAGGAAAGTAAATATGCTAAAGAATAGGTCTACTTCAAAGCTTCCTCAGTTTATAATGTATTTACTGTAGCTTAATTTTCAAGTTGTCACTTCCAGTGTTTTCATCTTACCCAACAGGTCTATCACAGGCAATTTATTCAATCCTCAAATAATTCAAAATTCCTTAGCCAAATCTCTACTTGTTCTTATGTGCTCCAGAGAAAACAAGTTTGTCATTAACCTTTATTCATAGCTTAATATTTTAAAACTAGGAATCCTTTTAATAGGATGTTGTAGTGATTTAGAATCTCTGACTCGGGAGCAGCAGAATTGGTAGGGCACTTTGTAGGAACCATGTCAGACATTTAGTATCTCTTATTTTTTCTGAAAAATCCACAGCAATGTACATTATTTTATGAGGAATCCAGAGTTGTATGCTGATCTATAATTGGATAACATCAAAAGAAGTTATGATTGGATGATTTTATTTTATCAGAATTCAGACAATGGTCATAGCATTGTTGCAGAACATTATCAATGGAACACTCACCATTTCCAAATTTTTATGAAACCTGTGAGGAACTGCAGAAACAATGAGTCAGAATCTCTGAGTGTTTGTTCTTGTAGAGATAGAAACAAGGTTGGATTCAAAACCAACCTGCACATGTAAAGTAGTAAGATGTCCAAAGTGTTACAAGTGTAGCAGGTCTGTATGCAGTCATGATAGCACACCAGTTGCTCAAAAAGTTAGCTGTAAAAGAGAAGTTTGAGCAGAGGAGGTGCTATCTAGCACTTAAGAGAAGTATATTTGCATATAGGAGTGATATCTGAAAATTTGTCATTAAATGGGGAAGAGAGCAAAGATGGTTCAGTGTGGTGCAAGTCTTCACAGTGTGAAGGAAGAGAATGATGCAAGATCAGGTGAGAAATAGAGACTATGAAGACATTTTCTGAGTGAAGTGTAAGAATATTACAAGGATAAGAAAAGAGACAAGTACTAAAATAATGGCAAAATAGCATGACCATAATGTGTGGATGGTCCACTTTGGTAGGACAGAGACACCTTAATGACTACTTGGATCAAAGAAAACAATGCAGTAAAATGATCCCTGGATCATATCCTACACAGCCATGTACTTCACTTTTAGGCTTTTTGATTTCCACATTTGATAGTACACCCCACAACCTACCCAATTAGTCATATTTGCTGCTGTTGAGTCGAAGATTGCTTGTTAATATGTCTTGCATACAATTGTAATGTTAACCCACAACTTGCAAGATTGATATCCTTCATTATATGAACTACTACTGCTGTTCCTTGTGTGCACTCAGATTAGCCAACCATGTATATGTACACTGAATGTGATGTGGGAGCTTTCCTGCACCTCCGTAATTTTGGATATTTTGCACATTTGCAATGTTTATGAAATTTGTTGTAAAAAATTTTTAAGATAATTTATGAATTATTTTAATAATTGTGATATATTGATGATTTTAATTTTTTTTTTTTACCTTTCTGTGAATTATTCTGTGTTACTAAATGACAAAGCCTCTGGTTGTAGGTAGTAGTATTAAGCTCTAAAGATTATCATGTTTAACAGTTCAATGTGGCTAGTCACCCGCTGTGCTGCTACAAAGTTGGTATTTATAATTTTTATTTAATTTGTTTTGTTGTTTTTAGGATGTTTGATATTTGAAGTACTTTGTTATATGTCAAATAATTATCTTTATCTGAGAATAAATTTGCTCCCATTATTTGAAGTTAATAATTCTTTTGCAAACTTGTTATTTCATTCTGGTAAAGGAACTGGAGTAATATAATTTACTCTTTGTGATATCAAGATCAAAAATTGGTTTTCCAAATTTTTGCAGGATATACCTACCATTTCTACATGTTAGTTGCATATTCTTTTTGTTTCCAAAAATGATAAATGTGAATATACATATATACTGTAGTATTTGAAATGATGCTTCAAAAATCTAGTGTGGGGTTGGAATAGTTTTTTTGCATGTACATTTGGTTCAATAAATAGATTTAAGAGCTATTGGAGCCTATGACAGTGGTCTAACAATTATACTGAAATGTCTCAAGGACTTCATTGAAACAGTTTCTTGCCTCTCTTTTAAAAGATTATTTGAAAGAAATAATTAAAAACTTAGTCTCTTAGTATGTGTGACAAAGTGAAGTGGTAAATGATACAGAGTTTGGAGGGGGCAATAAATGAAAATCATTTCAATTCTGAGAATAGTGGGTTAAGCTGTATCTTTCAAGAGACTGGGTGGCTAAGTTTAGTTGGCAGAGTTTGCTGAAGGAAAACTAAGTTTATTTGGAGAAAATTGCAGAATTGAAGAAAGAAGCAGGTTGAGAAAGGAAGTTTAACATAAAAGAAAAGAAACAGAAACTTTAAGTTGAGAGTTTTGAAAACTGAAAAAAATCTAGGATTAAGAAAGTAAACCTAAATCAAGTGTAGGTAACTGTTTCAAACAGATTTGGTCTTTTAATAATGGTGGGGAAAGGATTCTGAGGTATTTGTGGTACAGAATATTTTATGTGCATGGTCGTTTGCTTAAAGTTTTTTTTGTACTGGAGTTTACTGGTGTAAGTTTTAAGATATTGTGGTGTGAATAGATAGCATACTGGTAGAAACAAGAATATTCTCTATTTATAGTGCATATAATGAATAAATGATTATTTTAATGGCAGATCTAAAGTTATTAACCAAGAAGAAAAAGCTTTCTCAGTATTTTAAGGATAGAAGTTATTTGGTTGTTCTTTAAAGGGTTCTTCATATTATATATGGACAAGAAATTTCAAGCTCAATATAAGGAATAACCAAGAGATTATTGGATATATATACTATACTATACTGTACTTAAAATGTATGTGATCAGCTCTATATAAGCATGCTGGGAAAGTGTTCAGCAAAGTTCTGAATGATCATCTTAGGATTGCTTAAATTAAGTTCAGATAATATTGAGGGAATTTCTTTGACTTTAAGAGGAATATGAGGTGTGTGTTTTTTTTAAATACAAGTATAAATATTTTTTGAAGTTGCTTGAATTAGAAGCAGTGGTGGTAGTTATCATGTTAAATGTGGTTGGTATTATTAACTGTTGATTAAATGAAGATATGTAATAAATCTTTTATTTTATATTTAGAATAAATTTAATGGTTTAAACATCAAATATAACTGGAAGAATTCTTGTTAATTGAGAGTGGGTAGTAAAGTTAATATTGGTCCTTTAAGAAATTTCAAACAGAACCTTGTTATGGAAGAGGAAAACATGACTGGTATATTTAGAAAAGTCTTCTTTATTATAATTTCTACCAGTGTTTGTAAAGAAGAGACTCTTGATATGACAAATGTATTTAAGAGTGAAAAGGTTTTACATGAATTCTGTGTGTGAAGAAGAACTGGCTACTTTTAAAATGCTTGAGAAACTCCTTTAAATATTAATCTTTGGAAGTCATTTGGTACTGGAGAAATTCTTAATGACTGGAATATTTCTAATAATTTGTCTAAAAACAAAACAAGGGATTTGGGAGAATCTAGGAATCATACAAGTAAAGTTGTTTGACTTTGTTCCTATGGAACCTTTCAATTCATTTGTAAGGCTAGCATTTAATTATTAACTCATAGTATAGTTTTAGAAAAATGGCAGTTTTAGATAGAGCCTCTGCACTTTTTTGAATGAAGGAATCCAACAGATGTAACTATTAGGCTGTTTAAACTAAATTTGAATAGTATACATGTCCTGGTGCCCCATGTTAACCTATATTCCTATGTTTTCCAATGTCATTAAGTATAAGAGATATCCCTGTCTCTAGAATTCTAAATTTCCAATAGGAACACATCTTGATGATCTGAGCATATCTGAGTGAAGAACTCCAGACATCTTTTTGTGCATTACTTGCATGACGTTGCAGTTTCACCAGCCTTTTGGTTTCGTCTCTCTCCAGTTTTCATTCTCTAATCTTCCT
>NW_013673653.1:7174-11312 GCF_000517525.1 Limulus polyphemus
AATATATATATATATGTGTGTGTGTGTGTGTGTGTATAAGCCAATATAGGTAATACAAAAAAAAAATGGATGCTTACACAACCACTAAACAAAATAGCTCCTGCAGTCTCTCTTCCAGGTAAGACAAATCTTGTTTGGTTTATGCACCTCTGTGTTGTTCTCCACTGCATGAATTTCTTACTTGCTTTCTCATCTAATGGAATGGGAAAATCCTTGGCTTACCAGTACAAAGCTGCTGTAAGAGATGAATATGGAGGTTTCTTCTTTATGTCTGTATGAGATGTAGTGGGCATGACTCTTGATTGGAAGTAGGATAGGAGAGCTAACCTTGAAGAGTAGTACAGGCCCCACCTAAAGCCAGGAACTGGACTATTTCTGGTTATGGCCAACTGAATGGGTCTTGAGTTTTCCTTGGGACACAGGTCTGGGATGATTAATCCCTGAACCTGCATATTCTTGTATTTCATGTATATATTTCTTGCACACTGTATAACTTGACCTATTACTCTAGTTACACATATATTGTCTGCTAACCCTTTGGGATATGCAGTTGAGCAGCCTTCACATTCTGTTCATTTTTGTGATACTTTAGCAATGAGCAGGAGATTTCTTTGATAGAACCTTTCTGAATAACCACTTGTAATGAAGGAAGAGTATTCCCTGCTCTAGATGGGCGCAGTCTCTCATCAAGTGACATTCCTTTTAGCCCCCCCCACACACAGTGGGAGACACTCCATGAGTTTTTCCTTTCTGTCACTATATCATCACAAAGGAGATCATATATTTTCATTTCTTTCTCTACACCACACCCTCCACCATCTCAATGTATGATTCTAGCTATTTCCTCTGTGGAGAGGTGAGCAGTGTGTTCTGAAGGTAACATTTTTCTTACATGGAAATGTACTTGTACTTCAAATAGATACTTCCCCACAGAACCACTCATCTTACTTCACCACTTCTTGTTTGTCTATTTTAGCTAATCAAGAATGAGCTTTTGGTTTGTACAAAGTGCTCAAGTAGAGTACTGTGTTGCCCTTCTGTGAGTAGAAGGTTATTGTTTAGTACTGATTACATTACACACTAGTGTAGTTCGAGTTTATTAAGGTGAGTTTATTAAGTTCAAAGACTTGGAACATGTGCAAAATTTCTTTAGCAGTGGCACAGGGTATTGATTATGTTCGTGGAAAGGTATCTGTCTATCTGAAATACACTTTCAGCTAAAGAAAATGTAAAGCTAAGATCAGTCATGATTAAAATCAGGTTCATGTAGGGTATAGTAGTGCAGTGCTTTCACTAAATACTAATAAGGGTGAATTTTCCTAAAATTATCTGTTGTAGAGAATTCTGTCATTTTATTTACGGTTCACACACATTTCTTAATTTTCTTCAGTTTTTGAAAGAGTATTTATGTGCAAGTATAAGGTAGGAAATACATGTCAGAAATGCAATATACCTTTCCTGTAGTATTATAATGAATTGGTTACATTTTAATCTTGTTTCACTTAAATAATAATCATAATTCATTTAAGTAATCCAAATACTGTGCTTAAAACTATTAACATAATTGATAAACTAGATGTAAAAGATTTATGTCAGTTTGAAGAGGAAAATACTACCATTATTTCGGAGAAATTGATGTTACATACAAAACATCTAATCTTAATCCTTGAACATTTTACTAGTTCATTTTGTTGGCTATAAACATGCATGTAATGTATGTGCCTGTGTAATGAGAACAACATGTTAGAGCTGTAACGAAGGGTATCTTTAAAATTTCGTTAATACCAATTTCCATAACAATTTACTGACGACGTCACCATAACTAATTTATATTTGATCGAAAACTCTTACTTCACAGGTGATCCATGTAAATGAGCTAAAACATTTGTGTATAATTTAAATATACATTATATAGCACGCTAATCGTGTTTTTATATCTTAGTAATGTTTATGTGCACGTTACGTATTACATGCTGCTTGCGATACTCGCATAGCTACATACAGTAAGCTTGCATTGCAAGAGCCCACTCTTGCGGCCAATGAAAAGAACTGCAACTGACTTAAACAAAACACGTGTTTATGTAACAATCATCATTCCAAGCAGGTTAGCAGTCAGTCTTTTTTAAGGTAAAATTGTTGATTAATTTAAAATACATAATAAACATAATAATAAATAAACTATAAAGTAGAACAGGGTAACACTAACAGTTCGATTACAAAATAAGTGCGGACTTTAAACTATATATTTATTAAGTAAACATATATACCTTAGTTTCCAAGGGGAGGGCATATAGTTACATGATGCTCCTTTTATAACATAGAAAATATTGTTAGCGCATATTTTGTTTGATGCTCGTTCAGTCATAGCACGTCTTCTGTCACACGAGACATTCAATACGTGTAATTGAAGCCATTTAGCTACTAAACGTACACCCACACAATTCTTTACCATAATGGACTGCATGGAAAGAGTTGCTACGAATAGCGTTTTGACGGTAATGCTGTTTTTTTTAATAGCAAGCATTATAGAAATCAAATGCTAGAATTTTCCCAGCCAGAAAAAAAATAATGTGGGATTAATATTCAAACATTATTTATTAACAAGAGGTAAAAAAACAACAACATCTGATTGCTTAACTGCCGCCTTACTAACCCTCGAATGTTTACAACTATCTTCGAATTCCTGGTTAAGGAATGAACCTTCGAACAAAGTTCTATTTGTTTACTTATTGGGTATCACAGAAAGTTATGTATGAACTTACTGTACTTTTTTCCCTCTTTAAGCATGATAAAAGTAGAAAAAGCTTGCATGAACAAACACAAGCCATGTACAGAATTTCATGATATGATTTTAGTCCAACAGAAGCAACAAGTAAAAACAGAGTATTTATACAATCGAAGTAGATAAATAGTTTACAAAGTATTATTCTTGAAGTTTTTATTCATTTCATATTCATATACTTTGAAACATAATTTAAAGTTCTGGATTTCTTCTACTTTTGCGTTTTGTTGGGTTCGTTTGCTGGAGGCATAACTCTGAACATATAATGATCGTTACTTTAAAGCCATAAAGATTTATGATCTTCTTGTGTTTTTCGTATTTCAGATATAAAAGAACCATTTCCTAGACTGAAACTATTATTGCAGTAAAATTAATTCACCATGGCATTTTCCGGCTTAAAAAAACAGATTAACAAAGCCAATCAGGTATGTATGTGTATTTATAAAATTTTCTACTTTAAACTGGATTTTTTAGGCTGATATTTTTTTCATTTAAGTTCTATTTAAGTGATGAAATTAACTTTTGGGGGAAAATAATGTCTATTGGTAAAAACAATTTGTTAATGAACATATTTTCAATAAAAAAATATAGACTTACAACTTATACAACTATGAATATACAGAAATTTTCAGTTTAAGTACTTGGTTGTTTTGGTACTAGATATTCTTTTAGTTTTAATAGAAACCTCGAATTTTTTTAACTTAATGTGATAAAACTTTACAAAAAAGCCTATATGTTTAGCAATGACTTCTGTATTTTATAAAGATTCTGTGTGATATAATCTAACGCCCATGTATACTGTGTTCAAATGAAATATTTTTGTTCGGACAGATTTTTATATATATTTACCCTTAAAATGTTATGTTTCTGTGCAATAAAAAAACTGGAATATTTCCAGACTAAACTAGACTATATATAGTGTGTGATTTATAACCTCAGAGTTAATAAATAAAAGTACAGTCAAGAATCGGTCAGTTAAATTTCAGTATTTTGCTCATTTTCTTATACTGTGACGGAATGATTCACACTTTCCTTGCTCTGGATATTGGTAACCTAAAAAAATATATAAAACATTAAATTAAACATGTTAGAAATATTATGTAAAATAAACATTTCTTTACCGCAACTTAAAAATTTATCTTATTTGTAAACTTTTCATTTTATCGTTGTAAGCTACGTGTTAGTTGTTGCGTATATTCAGTTACTTGGTCGGCCATGAAATTGTATGAGTAATTCAAATTCGATGACGAGGAACCCACTTTGAGACTAATAATGGTTGGAGACGGCTTGAATGTGTAATGAAGAAAACTTTAATATAAGTTTAACCTGATGATGACAAAACCTTGTCGAAACGTT
>NW_013673653.1:11421-12302 GCF_000517525.1 Limulus polyphemus
AACGTTTCGACAAGGTTTTGTCATCATCAGGTTAAACTTATATTAAAGTTTTCTTCATTACACATTCAAGCCGTCTCCAACCATTATTGTATGAGTAAGTTTATTTACAGGTTAGTCGTAACACAGTTAGGGTGGTGTTTTCGTTTGAACGTCATTTGTAAGCTTAGGTCTATAAGTTACAACTGTGTACAAGTCATGATATTAGAAAAACACGTGGGTTTAAGAAGTCTTGATGGAAATGAATAAAAATCCAATAACCCCGAGCACTTTCGAAAGGTGGACCTTTCTTCTTCAGGGGCAAACTGTGTAAAGTGATACTGATAGTTTTTCTTAACATTGGCTACTAATTTGTTATAGTTACTTCGACTGGACTTTGCCTTATTTTCACCAAATAATTTAAAAGAACCAGGCCAACAATGAACAACATTACAACAATATTAAAAGTTTGAGGTTAAAGCATAACATTAAACCTAGTATTTGCAATATTAAGTCACTTATCCAGCTATTTCATAAAGTACTAATAACAGGACTGGAAACTGACTTGAATGTTTAAATTATTAGGAACTTAACCTTAAGTTAAGCTTAAACTTCCCAAATAAATTGTCTCTTACAAAGCATTATTCTCACCAACTGAAAAATATGATACAGTATATGTGGAGAGGGAGACAAAGAGAGCGAACGAGGGTATGTGCGCTGATTTTTCTCACCCATCAATCCACTCACTTGTGACAAAATAGCCTACCGGAAAAAAAGATTCGCGTGCCGCCTTTGATAGCTCTGTAGATCAGTGTTACATTTTTAGATTTTATTCGTAAATTGATAAACACACACACACACACACACACACACACACACACACACACACACACGCATATATATAA
>NW_013673653.1:12604-14932 GCF_000517525.1 Limulus polyphemus
GTACGGTATTCTTGTATATAAGACCTCCAACAAGTGACGGCAATAATGGAATTGAATTGCAGACAGAGATAGAGACGACAATAGAGATAGTCAAGCGCGTGAATCGTTCGTTCGTGGTGAATTATAGCGTTTCTTTAAGTTATAGCGTGAATGTGGAAATCAAGTGTATTGCAAAGTTGTATTGAGAAAGAATAAACTAGTTTTATTTAACAAAGGACTTGTATCGCTAAAGTTTCATCGGAAAGAAATTATACGGGAATTAACTAACGACCAGAGACGTAACAATCTTCCCAAGTCACTGTTACATGTCACATAGAAACAGGAGTGTACTCGTACAAAATTAACTTGAACGTATGATGTCCCTTTGTAGAAGGAATGATATGTGTAGTTTGCATGGATACTTTTAAATCTGGGCCGAGTACAGTCCAGTAGTTAATGTGCGGAGTGTGGAGCTGAAGTTACGTGATTCACGCCTTCTCACCACCAAATATATGTAACGTAAATCGTGTCCACCGTTTGTGTATTATGCAGGTGATAATCAAATATACTACTATTCAGTCAGACAAGAGTTGGCAATGGGTAGTATGGATTGGCTAGCTTCCCTATAGTCTGTCACTTCCAAATTAGGGACGGCTAGATCAGATAGCCAGTATTTAGTTTTGCGCGAAACCCAAAACAAACAAAACACTTTTAAATCTGGGATAAAAGTGACCTCAGGCATAAAGTTCAGGTGGTAATTTCCTTGTAACCCGAGTTCAGGAGTTTTGAATGCTAGTCAAAAACGATTTGTTGTTCGCGATTCGTACATTGCTTAATTTCTGCCAGGTCAATCCGGAACCTGTTTTGGACACACATTCGCATACATATATATATTTAACGGTAAAGATGTAAACACTATCGTTAATTTTTAAGACTGCTACTGTTGCATTACGAATTTATATTTGGCTGAAGCAGTAAACTATTTTACTACCCTCCAGCCCCATCCCAAATACTCAATAATGGTTAATCGCACACATACATTAGCAGGGATCCAGTATTTTTTATTTTTTCTATTGCTAGAAATTAACTTTTGGAATCAAGTACAATACGGAAAATTTTGAACTCATTTCGTGTACATTTGTTGGCCCAATTACTTTAAAACATAATTAGCAATTTGATATTAATTTTCATGACAAGTCATTCTAATGTTTAACATATTATACACCGAATGTAATATTAATGACAAGTTCAACGTTTTATAAGTCAGAACTTCGTTAAAAAGCGGTCAACTCCGAGCTGGACTTTGCTGGAAAAAATGAATTCTACCTCAGTTAGACACAGTTCCTTAATGAGAGATTACTTCAATCAATTGGTGAAGAAAAGCAAGTCTCTTAAACGTTATAATTATGTTACAACTTTTAATTTTACTTAGTCTGCTCGAAGTTGTTCCAAAACATACACAGCAGCTACCAATGGACTTTTTCTAGTATGCTCATCTTTTCAAGTTACAATAATTTCCAATACTTCTTTGAAGTCCAGTTGTAATGATAACCTGTAGTGCAAAATACCAGAAAATTATTTTCTTTTCTGTGGCTACACTACTGTTTATGCCACAGAGGTCTTCTGCTTTTGTTTTCTGACCAACTACGTACAGAGGTAATTTAGGTTCAAAGTTATTTGACTCTCGGTTCAAGAGTTGAAAAAGAAAAGCCTTAGCCGCTCCTCTTGTAATATGTTTGCACACATTGAGGGGTGATAATACACTTTCAAACCGCTGTAGAACTATAAGCACGGTGAATGTTGTAGAAGTATTGATTTGTTGGCGGAAATCCGCTTGATTGTAAACGGAAGTGAGCCTACTTCAATAGATTCACACCCCCATAATGTGAAATTTTGTTTTATATGCAATAACATACTCCGCATTTGTCTAGTGTATGCGATATCAGTGTTTTCATTCAGGAATTGAACAGGATAAAATGAATTAAGAGCAATTAATCAAATTTCAACTGTAATTGATTTAAATTTAGATAAATGTGTAAAATTTTGAAATGAAGGTTGTTTGCTAATGAATTTCCGAAAAACTAAGAGGGAAGCTTGTGAGTAGGTGTGGTTATAAGAAATCAAAGTTTTTAATAAAGTAAAAGGCAATGTCATATATAATATAAAACAATGCCTTGCGGAGTTCAAGTCGTGTCAGCTGTTGAACTGTAGTTAAACATTCTATTGTGTAAATTTATATTCTTCGTATTCTTAATGTAACAACAGATATGGCGTCAGTCTCTAATTAATCGATTTAAATACGTGTTACGTCTCAGTTCGTTCCTTAATTAATTTTTTGTAAATTCGTTC
>NW_013673653.1:15889-16711 GCF_000517525.1 Limulus polyphemus
AGATACCCTTCGCGCAAAAACTTTTAAAAACAAACAAACAAATCATCTCTCATAAACTTGCAGTAAAGCTTGGTATATACACTTGTATTCTAGATAAAGATTTTATTTAGGCGAGGAAAAACTGACAATCACAATCTTTTCAGGATCTTGTTCCACAAATATCGTTTCGTATTATTTATATCCAGTTTTTAAACGGCAGCTGTTTTTTTTGTTTTTTAATTTTGTGAATACACTATTGCGCGTAAAGTCTTCTTGATAGATGTCTGTGGGCACTTAAAAACGAATGAAGTTATCGCTGTTTAATGAAATGTCATTTCTATTCCCAGTTAACGTTTGGTTAGCTATTTAAAGTGTTATATGTAACCGCGAATTTCTTTGAATCAGGGATATTTTTTGTATTGCTTAAAGGTATAATCGTTCTGAAATCACTCCTATTTTTAAAATGAATTTAAGGACCCGTACATTTAGCGGTGTGAGCTTTAGTTTTTCGCTGCGTCCTTGAAGGCTCTTGCGTACTGCAAAAATGTAATCACAGTATAAATTTTCTAGAAATGGCGAAAACAGCAGTGGGCAACTTACTAAGACGAACTGATATTTTTATATTGTTGCGTCAGCGAGGTCACGTGACTAGTATCACGCCACCCCTTTCTAGAAATATCCTGTTCCTTCAAGAATGTCCTAGCATTTACTAGATATGTGTTAGTCTTGTAGATATAAGACGTTCACAACGTGACGGAACACAGTGTAATGAGTAATTGAACTGCAGTCAGAGAGAATATTGTTAAAGCACGTGAGAATTCGTTGAGAATTATAGCGCGACTG
>NW_013673653.1:17711-19406 GCF_000517525.1 Limulus polyphemus
ATTCGTCTCACGTTATCCAGCGCACTTGTATACAGGAATGGAGGGCGCCTAGCACATACTGGATTATTTGTGATGTTCCCCGATCCTTCTAGAATATCATGACGTGTTACCAGAGTCACGTGACTATCGCTGTTGTAACAATATATTATAGGAAAGTAAGATGTATAGTCTTTGCATATTATATAACAGTCAGTATAGTTGTTTTAATATGTAATCTCTCCAAGTGTTTAATTTTTATCTTTTTTGTGTATTTTTTATCTTCCCAATGAAGTTTTAAATGTTCTTTTTTTTATTTAAATATATCATGGTATAAATTAAGATTATGATTAATAGAATGTAAAATTTCCAATAGATTTTCTTTACAATTATAATTAAGATGCCTGTAACTTTTTTCTTTTTAAATATTGATGACTTTTCAGGAGTGTTTTATCCAGTACCATGTAGCAGTTTTTTCCCTACAAGTTCACATTTCTTCAAAAATGTTAGTAACATACAAACTGTCCTTTATATTTATATCCAACAAAGTAATTTTGTCTGATTGCATAACAGGTATATCTTAATTACAGCAGCTATTTTCCTTTCATTGTATCAAAAATAGATACTTAGCAGTTGTAAACTAGCTTGAATCTTAAGATATCATCATAATTTTAGTTCAAATTTATTTAGATTTACCAACGTCTTGTATAAAGAATAAAGCAGGTAACTAATACATGTTGACAAAAATGTTTATTTTACATCTGATAAATAATCAACTTATAATCATAACGTCATATAATTAACAGAAGGTGGTAAATATACATTTTAATTCATTCACTCGTACATTTTTTATAAAATCTGATTTTGTAAACTAAAAAAAGAAAAAAGAAAAAGTATACTAAACATGAGTGAAATTACTGGATGCAGTAAATCTTTTATTCACTATTTTTGCTAGTACAGTTTGCTGTATTGTACAGCTGCATTAGCAAATAATTCTTGCAGTATCAGTTAATAGATAATAAAACATTTATGTTCTGATCAATAAAAATATCAGGTGGGCTGTTACTTTTAGTCTACTACAGTATTGCTGTAATTTTTTCCACAAGTTTTCTTAAAACTGATTCTAGAAATACCATACTAAAAATGATTATTTATAATACTGTGTATATATATATTAGCATACTTTTATTGAAATATTTTGACTTTTTGTTGATTATTTGCCCATGAATATTGACATATATTTGTGTGTGTTTAAAAAGAAAGTTAGGTACAGATGTGTACAATTAATACTTCAAATGATACATTACAGGTTGTAAGTGTTAGTTATGCAAAATCTTTAGAATACATATTGCTTAGTAATTTTATATGTGTATAATTTTATCTGTCATTTGTAGTCTGTATTTTACATTTTATTGATTACTTCTTTTAGTACATGAGTGAAAAGATTGGTGGTGCGGAGGGTACCAAGTTTACAGAAGAATATATGGAAATGGAAAAGGTGAGAACTGTGGTAGGGCATAAGTACTTTTCACCAAAAAACAGTGAAATAGTATATAGAATGTGTTCAGAAAGTTTATTTGGGAATCCTTTCTTCTTTTATATCGAGTTTTTTATCATAATATTAAGATGACCAAATAATATGCATTGAATCTTTAATAGACTTAAAATAAGACCCAAAACTCGAACGCTTTCGAATAGTTGACTATTCTTCTTCAGGAG
>NW_013673653.1:19952-22003 GCF_000517525.1 Limulus polyphemus
ATACAAAGTATAAAGTTTTTGCATTTGCAAACCCAAAAGCTGGGCAGTTAAACTTGTCATGTTATCACATGAAACAAATGGGAATTTTATGTTACATTGCTGTAATATAATTTTTCAATTTAAGTCCCTTCAATAATAGTAAATATCCACAACTATAAAGATTTACAAAGGTAGGTTTAATTGTATAACATGTCAGTTTTACAACTTTCTTTCCTATTTTCTCCATGCTAGCATTCTAATAGGAACTGTATACTCTCAAAAGCAACTGTTCTTATAAAACTTGAAATTATTCAAACATTTGATATTTGAATCATGTATTAATAAAGCAAACTTTATAAATGGTGAGTAGGCACTCTAGGTTTCAGTCTTATGACATTAGTAAAATTACAGTTGAAGAAAAAGTTGATATACTTTTCTCCAACTTGTTGCTTTTCTCTAGGCCAGTTGATGAATGAGAAAAAAAATTAACTAATGATTTTGATGTTACAAGTAGTTGGTCATGATGCTCAATTTATGAATAAACCCTTGTCTTTTAACATTTAAAAGTCAACTTAATTTTAACTTAATCTTGGAAGTTGTAAGAATTGGAGGGGGGGGGCTATTCGCAACCTTGATGTTCCTACTTGAAGTGTTCTTGCAAGTAAAAAATATGAACAGAAGTTTTTATAAGCACCAAAATAGGCAGTCTTAATCTCATATTCCCACTTAAGAATGTAGATGTACACATAGAAGTATCGATTCCTAACTGTATATAACTAATTCATGCAGTTAATGTAAAATGTCTTTTAAAAAGGTGTGAATGCACATGCAGTAAAGCAGAGAAATATAGCTTCATGTGATGTTTAAAAATGCACATTCACCCTTCCCAGTTGTCAGCATCTCAATTTCTGCATGCATACAAAATGCATCATACTGAACAGTCCTCGTGTCTCTGTTTTGTTTTATTTTTAAACTGTGATACAAACTATGGTCTTTACATTATTTGTGGATTTTCAGAATTTTTTCTATTTAGATGGTTAGTTTTTTAATATAATCACTGTGAAAATGCTCAGATGTTCAATCAGTTCTTTTTAACCAAGTATATTATTCATTCTTTTATTGTTAACCACCTGTTGATTACAGTTCTGTATGATAATGAAACAAATGTAATTGATTAAGTAAACATGCTTATGTTGTTGATTTCTGTCTATAAGAATGATGAATTTCTTTCATTAGAAAACTGATTTAATGAATGGGTTAGTGGAAGAACTGATAACAAAAACAAAGGAATTCCTCCAGCCTAATCCAGGTATGTGTGAAATGTATTTCAGTATCATTTGTAATAAAGATTAAACTGTCACAATGCATTTTCTCGACTCCAAAAAAACAACAACTATATTTGACTATGAATGTAGACAAAGAATAGTTGGTCATGTAGTATTTTTAGGTCAAACTGATTTCCCTTAGACAGACAAGATAGGTTTCTGAGTAACTGAACTCATGAGAAGAAAACACAGATTCAAAACGGTTATAAAAAAAAAAATACAATGTGCAGACTTTATTCAATATGCAAAAATAAATATGTGTATGTGTGTAGTTGCTTATACGTAATATTTTGTTACTTCTACTGGATCGTAAGCAATTTTCTTTGGTGCTATGGTTGAGATCCTATTCCAGACTCACTAATTTATGTGACTGGTCAGTCCCATTCAAACTTAAATGAGTTTGTAACCTCAAGACTTCACCTGACCTACCATTGGAGGACACTGCTATTGGCATCAATCCACAAAGTGCAGCTTTAAAGGTAAACCCCTCCTATGAGCAGGCCAGCAGTTGTCTAAAGGGAGCAACAAATAACAAAGGTAGCTAGAACAAAAACAACTTAATCACTTTATTGCCCATGTGCTTATGTTAAAATTGCACATACCAGAGCAACAGACTAATTTTGAAAAGGTCTGAATTAAAATAAAAAGGTAGAACACACAAGGTATGCTTAATTACCCTAGGTTCATCATCATAGACAGCAGTACATCGATAATTCTACCGATGCTTAGCTGCCACACAATCATGAA
>NW_013673653.1:22955-26048 GCF_000517525.1 Limulus polyphemus
CACGAGCATTCCTAAATTGGACTCTGGTCCTAGAATACGATCACGGACCATGGAGTTTCGGATCCTCTACCCTAGGTTACAAAGATTTGTCTTTAGAACAAGCCTTTCTTTTAATCAATTGTAAGCATTTAATACTAAAACTAATCTAACATTGGGTGGTTGCTTTATGTAAGTACTGTTGAATTACACTTGGCTAATCTGAATATTAAAAGATTAAATTCAACTTTTTTTTATTGAAGTTCATAGTTATCCTCATAAGTCACATATTTGTATTCTATAGTGGAAAGAATATAAGATTGAATTATAAGTTATGACAAACAAATGCTCATTTAAATCATTAAAAAAAGAATTAAAGGCTGTGTTTGAGCCTGAGCCATCAAATGCCTCTTTTTTTTTGAGATTTGATAAAGATTTGGAGTTAAAGTTGAAATAGTTTGATTAAAGATTTTAATTTATTCTATAGTAAATGTAGATTGTGCATAGTTAAGTTGAAGATGGTTATGATTTGGTGTGTTTACAGTTCTATATTTCCAGACAGCTATAGCTGTCTGGCAGAGTGTCCATAAATTATCAAACTGCTTTCTTAATTGAATAGTAAAAGAATCATACCGGATAAACAATGGTTTCTTATGTAGTTCTCATTTTATTCAGTTAATAAAGTAGTTCAATCACTTATGGACACCAGGGACTATTATAATATTTTGTAGTATTTTAAAAATTATATGTACTGATTTGAAAATATTTAAGCTTAATATATATGAAATAAGGAGGTAGATCTTGTGTATATGCATATATTTACATACATCTTTTGCTAACTATCTTTGCAGTGATAAATATATGTGCTTCTTTTCACTGAATGATTACTCATCTTTTAGTTTGAAGCTATATAGGAAAAAAATAGAATTGAAGAATAATTTAAGATGTTTTTCACTTTAACTAGTATTAATATTATATCAAAGTGAGCTCAAATACTGTCAAAATAGTTGTTTCTTTTGTTTATTTATTTTTTCAGAATTAGCAAAAGGTAATGAGAAACTTCTTTTATGTCTATCAAAGATTTATAGGCAAAATAACATAACATTTTGGAACAACATGGGACCTATTGGTCCATCTTGGCTGTTCCATCCTCTAAACTAAACTAAAACTATTAATAGATAAATAATATAAAAAAACAATTTAAAGCCAGCCCTTATTATTCATATGCTTATCAAGTTTTTTCATAAACTCATTTAAATTTACGGTCTCCACAACATCCTAAGGCAACCCATTCCAAAGGCCAACCACCCTGTTAGAAAAATGAAACTCTTAGCTGAAGATGGCTGCTACCCTGCCAAAATGTATACTTGTGTCCCCTAGTTCTACTCTTCTCACTGATAAGTATGAAAGAAGATGATGCATCAATCTCATTCAGATCCTTCCTAACTCCTTTTTTTCAAGAAAAAACAATTTGAGAGATTCCAGTCTCTCCTTGTATGACAACTGCTCTATCCTAGGCACCATTTTAGTAACCCTCCTCTGAACCCTTCCCAACACTTCAATGTCTTTCTTAAGTTAAGGAGTCCAAGACTGAACACAATCTTCCAAATGTGGCCGAACCAGTGACCTATACAATGAAATTATAACCTCTTTAGACTTGTATCCAATACTTCTGTAGATGCAACCTAAAATCTTTTTTGCCTTACCATTAGCAACAGCACGCTGCTTGAATGGCTTTAGATACTGATCAACGATTACACGAAGGTCCCTTTCTTTCATGACACTGTTAAGGTTATTCCAATCCAAATTATACTTATAATTCAAATTGTGATAATCCACATGCATTATCTTGCAGTTATTATAATTAAAGCCCATTTGCCATTTATTTACCCAATTTGCTAAATGATCTAAATCTTTATGTAAATCAGCAGCATCCTCTTCACAGCTAGCAATATCGAATACCTTAAGATCATCTGCAAATTTAAGTAATTATTCATCATTGCTTCATCTATGTTGTTGATGTAAATCGAAAAGGTCCTAAGATTGTGTCCTGAGGTACCCCACTTGTGACGTTAATCCAGTTTGACTGAACTCCATTTGTAACAACACTCTGCTTTCTTCTATCCAATTTGCTAACTTATCCTTCATACCTATAGAGATAAATTTTCTTTACAAGCCTTTTATGTGGCACCTTGTCAAATGCTTTACGAAAATCCAGATACACCAAATCTACACTCTTACCCTCATCTACATAAGCAGTAACCTTTTCAAAGAATGTTGAAATATATGTTAGGCAAGATTTTCCCTTAGTTAAACCATGTTGACTGTCCAATAAATAGCCTGTAACCCTGTATTTCAAAGAAATTTCTGTCATCAAAATTGTCTACGTTTATACATGTTTCAGTTATTCCAATTATATCAAAAGCCTCCATTCCTACCAGTGCTCTAAGGTCATCTATTTTATTTCTTATACTTCTAGCATTACAATTGTAACAATTAAACCTACCCTTATAACTATACTCATTTCCTATGCTAAACTTTTATCTGCCTCTTATTCTTTTTGCATTTAGTTTATCCTGGCTCTCACCACTATCTATTCCTAGTTTAAAACATTCCTTACAGCTGAGTTAATAACCGTATAAAAAAAAAACAGTCCCTAATTTATTTAAATGTAAACCATCCATTCCAAAAAAACTCTCTTCTTCAACTGAACTGATCCCACAAGTCCAACTAGCCAATCTGCTCATCCTTACATATTAACCTAAGCCTAGCACTTAGCCCTAGTGACGTACTTGTAACTTCATCTCCACAGTTAATTCTGGGCAGTGTCTCTTAATAAAATTAAGTTATGGCCTTTCTTCTTTAAATGCCTTTATCAGTTACCTCCTCTGACCTACCTTTCCCTACATCATTAGCCCCTATATGCACCACAAAAACTGTATCTCTGCTAGGCCCCTTTATTATATATCCTATTCTGTCAGTTATATCCTTAACCTGTGCCCCTGGGTAGCATGATCTGATTCTTTTCTCTCTGTTTACACCACAGAATATCCTATCCACATGCCTTGTCAAGGAATCACCTATAACTATAACCTCCTTATCATCCACATCTTTTTT
>NW_013673653.1:26938-35898 GCF_000517525.1 Limulus polyphemus
GTTGAATAGGGAATATCTGCTGAAGGACATGCCAATCAGTGATTGCCTTACCGGCCTACGTTGATCTGACTCATTTTATAAACTGTACTATTTCCTATGGATCATTTTCCAGATGGTTCTGCTATAATTAGTGTCTGGCGAAAAGCTTCCTTCCTTCCATTTACTTTGAACATTTTCCCAGGTGGATAATAATAGACAGAATAATAAATTAATTGGTTGGAGCAGGTCCAGCCTACATGGGATCTTCCTTGTAATGCTGGGCTCAGGATGACAATGCCCTGTTCCTATGGTGGAGTGCATTTATGGTTGAGTGAGTTATGATTTTGCCCATAATACTAGATACAGCTTTACCCTGTTCTGATGGTGTTGAGTCGATGCAATGCCATGACCACATAATGCTGGTTTTGATTTATTGTACTTCTTGCTCCTATGGTGGTTTTGGGAGTTTGTCCAGTTATGACTGAAAGCTCACTTCCTCTTTCTAATTCTGGGTGTTTGACGTATGACATTGTTTACTTATGATTGGGGTTGTTGGGTATATATATACATAACACAATCCACATGCCCTAGTCAAAATGTTGTTATTACAGTTTTTTTTCATCCTCAACCTTCTAATGCCGAGGGCGAGTTATGGAACCTCGTCTATCCAGTTGAGGTTGAGAATGTACATAGCTCATTCCATTTCTATGTTATTATAGCTTGCACCTATCAACCATATTCCACTTGTGCAACTAACTTTTTTTCTCCCATTTTGAATTCATTTCCCACTTCCTGGGTTAAGAGCATACCTGTTCCAGAAGTAGTATGGTACCACAGGTGTGCTTCTTTTTCATCTCTGAATATATCCGTTCTTTCTGGGTGGTCGCTTTCCATTTGGTTTGGTACTTGTATGCCTACACCAGCTCCTCTACCTTAGCAATGTGGGATTCTAGCTTTGTGTGAGAAGAGGTAAGATTGAATCGGAAGTTAACATTTTTCTTACACTGAAAATTTGTTTCAGATAGGTACTTACCTCCTCTCACACACTTTCCTCACTGCCAGTGTTCTCCTTTTGGAGCCTGCCAATTCTTGAAAGTGAGAATAAGAGGGAAATAGTAGAGGGAGCTAGCTGTGTCAGTATAGGCAGTGCAATACTATTAGTAGAGAGTAGTCACGTGATATGTACATGTTCAGAAATTTATGTGGTATATAGACTGGTGTGCTGATCGCAAAAAATTTTTAGCAATGCTTAGATGGCAGATAGCTATGTGTGATAAGAGGTAAGAATCAATTGGAAATACATTTTCAATGTAAGAAAAGTTTTAACGTTAATCTTTGTGTCCACATCTCTATTATGCATGGTAACCCAGGAATGCTATTAGGCTCAACACCACTTTTACAATTACAGAGACATCTGGAGTTATGCAAGCATTTGATTAAAAACAGCTTGTTTGTTGACAGCATGAGAGCAACTCAACAAGGAAAGGCTCTTTGTATTTCAGAAGTAAATACCTGTTTGAAACTTATTTCAATTCTAAAAAAAAGGTTTGTTTTTTACTTTTAATGCAGTTGTGCATGTCTTTTGAAAGTACTAAGATTGCACACTACATTAATATTTATTCTGAGCCAAGCATTCTGCTGTACTAAGTATTTGTTTATTTTCACACTTTGTCTTTTTATTTAAAGCAACTGTAGCAAATTGTTTTTGATTTGAATTGGTGAGGTTACAACAAATTTATTTTATATAACTTTCTCATTTATCTCTTCTATTAAACCACATTTGACTATGCTGCATCCTTCTCAAATCTTCAATTAATACATATTTAGACAATAACTGAGCATCATGTTAAAAAATTCAATGGTAGTGTATTAGTACAAATTATATTTCATTTAGTAGTTGATCCATGTAAGAAGTGTGAAAGAATATGTGACCTGAATTAGATTGATGGATTTATGGATTTTTAACTTTAAAAAACTTGAACTGTTAGAAAAGAAACAAATCTTTAGTTTAGTAACTTTGTTTAAAACACTCGTGGAAGGATCCAACAGAGTTGTTAGTTGCATACAAGCTCAATATCAAGAAGTAATCAATAATTCTGTATATGTTTGTGTTTTATGATTGTAAGGTCAAGATTATTAAGTTTAAAATAAACTTCTGTTTGATTTGATAAACCAAGAAGTTCTTCTAGACTTACTGCATGTGATGAAATATTGCAAAAAGCTGCAGGTAATTGGTCCATTATAGATTTCCAAATCAAAAATGTCCAAAGATAATGTCTCAGTTCTATATTGTACATGTCCATGATGAATAGTAAATAATTATGTGTACATGATTATTTTATTTGTACAGATAGAACAGATATCCCAGATGGTATCTTTTGCTGAAGCTCTCCATGAGTACCACTCTCAGTGTGCTGAAATTATTCGAGAATTAAATGACAAACTTATTGAACAGTATGTATATATGTATGGTTTATTATAATATGTGTGCTAAAGGGATGACTATTTCATAACCAATTAATTTATAAAATCAAGTGACTGAAAACTTTGTCCATCAGAATAATAAATTAGCTTTCAGATATTCAAGTCTCCATTATAGTAAAGTGTTTAATGACACTTATTTGTTTAATAACACTATTGGCACTTCTCATTTTGGCAGTTGAATATAATAAATTTAGTTTGTATTTGTCCAGCATTAAGGAATTATTATTCTAACCATCTAATATTCATCTAAATACATCCAACAGTATTGACAACATCTTTTATTTATGATGTGAGATCTTTAGTGTTGTCTGACTTTATAGCACAAATCTTGTATATAACATAATTTTTCAAAACAACAATCTTACATTTTGTATAGTAATGAACTGTGTTACACTAATAATTAACTAATAACACCAAAAAGTCATTATGCTTGAAACAAGACTTACTAGAGTTTCATTACTTACCTCTGTTATTTCAAGTATAGAATCATACCAATTGTTTTGGCCTGCAGGAAAAATTTAGCTATAGAACGTCCTCATGTACAATACCAACCAAAGAAACTGGAGGAACTGAATATTCCAGCCATTCAAGATGACATCTCTCCTGGAGATCTGCCCTCAAATTACAATGGTGGCTCACATACTTACACAACAATCTCAGGTACAGAGGATTTGTTTATTTGTTTTAGTGTAAAGCCACATTGGGCTATCTTCTGTGTCCACCATGGGGCATCAAACCCTGGACTTTAGCATTGTAAGTCCATAGACTTATGGTTGTTGCATCAGGGGGTAGTAAAGAGGGAGCTGTATGACAATTATGTATGCTTATTAAACATGGAAATCTATTTTATAAGTACTTTCTTCAAGACTATTTCAAACTATAAGGAACTAAAATTGTGTATTTTCTATTTAGAATTTTGGTTAGTTATGTAAAGGAAAGGTATATTATTTATTTTGTAAAACTTTGTTGTATAAGTGTGATAATTCAGGAAAATTACCACTTATTCATTGATGATTTACAATGATTGTTGTAACAGACACATTTTGTTTCTTAAACTGTTGTTTGAACAAAAATATTCAAGTGTTTGTATATATATAGTTTAGAAAAGTTGCACTTAAATAAGATGTTTCATGAAAAAAATACATTTCACAAATGAAATCTACATTTTAAAAATTTAGAAATTAGTCCTTGATTGAAAAATAAATTTAAGTGATTCATTCAATTGCAAATTTTTCTCTAAAAAAAACAGTGCAAGAAAAATCCTCTTTAACGAAAATGCTGATAGGAGATAAAATGTTATTAATTATAACATTATTATAAAGGTCTGAGGAAAAATTTAATCATAAAATGTATATAGGAATCAAAATAGGACGTTTAGTAAAATTGTATTTACAACTCAGGACTTGGAGTACGATTCATAGTTTTTATGCTTTTTTTTACTGTTAATCTCTATTCTGTCACTCGTTAAAAATTAACATGTGATACTGTGAAGGCTTAACTAATGAATGTTAGTTCAATTACTAGCTGTTTAGCAGAGTGAATGTACCCTTAGCTTGTTTTTCACCAATTCTTGAAAGAGATTTCCCGATATAAAGTTAAGTAATACTTGTTTCCAAATATTTTAATGATTGGGTGTTTACACTTCTGCTCAGAGCTTGCATTTTTATCTCTGAAGGGGCTAAAGGTATTTCTGTTACTAACTATGCAGGTTAAATATGTGTAATAATTATACATTTATGTACTGTTGCTAACAAATTTTGTCCATCACTGATGTTTTTCTCTTGTTAGCTTCACCAGCTCGGTCACCTGCATCCTCTCCCATTAACCCACGCCACCCTGATTCACTGTTTTTAACTGGGCATGGAAATTTTTCCACTGGTGGTGCTACATCACCTTATCGTTCACCTAGCCGTTCTCCTAATGGTACTAACATTCTTGTTTCTTTCTTCTGTTCTGTTTCCTGTGAATTATAATTTATTAATTTAAAAAAAATGTCTTAAAAATAGGCCTTTGTAAATGATTGCTCTTTGGAAGAATTGAAAAGACATGCTGTACTGTCTAAATACCTTTCTTTTGATAACTTCAAAAAGAATTACAGCACTTTTTTGAATTACAGTTGAAGAAAAAAGTGGGAGTTAAAGGTAGATAGCTGTAATTTCCCTGAAAAACATACATCAATAACAAAAGAGGCTTTCTTCTTTGTGATATGTATTATCAGTTGAAATAAATCATATTTTCATATATTGCCAACATCTAAATAGGGAATGAAAATTAAACATACTTCCAATATGGTACTTCCCTTCTCACACAAGATTAGCTATTCTTGTTCATTGCTGCCGCTATATTCTAACTTTTTATTTATGTATGCCACAAGCCTTCTGCTCCCCCTCTATTGGAATCATGTAATTCCAACGTGTCTCTCTTGTAAATCATCACGCATCTCCTCTCCACCAATAGGAGCATAGTACACTCACGTGACATATGTGCCTCTACCAAATTATCACTTCTCGTTTGGGCAGCACTTGTACTTGGATGTTGTTTTTTGTCATACTTTACTGTTTCACTCTTATATTTTCTGGAGTTTGAAATTTCCCTTCATTTATCCTAGCTATTCCAGTCGCATTCCAGAACTAATGTTACCACTTTGGGGGTCACACCTACGACTAACGCTATCTCACAGGCCGCAGTTGCGGGCAATCTGGCATGGGTTTTTATCAGTGTTTATTGCCCGTGAGATTGAACATTAAAACAGTCGGCCTCTTTCTTTGGTTCTGACCCACAATTCCTCCCGTAGAAGCCTACCCTATTTGGGCAGACGGAGTTCTTGATAGCTTTTTTCCACCACAGGATATCAAGTATTTGGTTCTTCATTTCCATTATGTAGTCTCTGTTCCCAATACAGAGATCCTATGTTTTTTTCACATGTTTACAAATATTCACATTACTCCATGGACAGTTTCTACCTTATTTCGTTGTGAGTTTGATAGTCTAATGTCTGGACTTTCATTGGACCTTGCCTCATGCTTCATGGTCCACCATTTGCCGTACAGTCTGCCGAAAGATAAGACAGTTTACAGTTTTATTATTAATATTGTTATCTGTAATTATTTGAATTCCATAACATACGCTTATTTAGATTTGTTAGTACTAAGTTTATTCTTTGTTGTTTTTTCTTCTATGCCATTCAATTAGGCTTAACATGGTATGTCCTTCATTAGTTTAACTGTGTGTTTCCTTACTTTTATATCATAATTTCTATTTCATTTTGTAAATAATCTTTTTTTTTCACTTGGTTTGGGTGGAACCCTTGAATCGGGGCCCACACAGTCTTCTACCATTATTATGCCTATTTATTGTTCATTTTCGTTTTTCATTCTGTTCTTAGGTTATCCTTTATTCTGTACTGTTTAATTAGGTTTAACTAGTTTTTGTTCTTTTCGTTTTCACTGTAGTTCTAGTTCAGATTTCCTTGTTATTTCTGTTCACTATCATGTTTGATTTGGCTTCATTACTGTATTATCTATCAGTTTACCTATGGTTTTATTGACAGGGTAACATCTACTTAGGTTCCAGTTTTTCTTCACCACTACATCATACAGGATTCATTCCCTATACCGTTTTCTTCCCATTTCAACACTTTGAATAATTCTTTTTCTTTATAATTTATCCTTTTCCTTTTACTTTCGTTTCATCTCTACTTTATAATTGTTACTATTCATTTCATTTAGTTTATACTTTATCCTTTTTACTATTAATTTCATTCAGTTTATAATTTATCCTTCATACCATTAATTAGTTTATTGGTTTCCCATATTCTTATGAACAGGTTCATATCTACCACGGTTTCAGATTTTTCTTCAATTCAACGTCATAAGGGATTCATTCCCTACACCATTTTCTTCTCGTTTTTTACTACTTTGACTAATTCATTCTGTTTTTCTTTTTAGTTTATACTTTTTCAGTTACTTTCGTTTAATCTCTACTTTATACTTCTTACCATTAATTTTGTTTCGTTTATAATTTATCGTTTGTACCAGTAATTTAAATTTATGTAAGGGTCCCTGGGAGTCAGGGTCTGCCATATCTGCTTCCACTATTGCTGACCATCTTCATTTAATGGCTGAACCCATTTTCCAACATCATAAAATTGGCAGTTCTCCCTGACCTTATCATGGAATGCCTTCCATACTTCTATTGCAGTATCTGCTAGATCTTCCTTACACATTTTCAGACACGTTTTGCAGGATATTATCTCTTTAGAGTTTGGGTACTTACAAGCCTTACTTTTTACGGGCTTTCAATTGTACCTTAGTTTAACTTCAGGCAGATTTCTTCCAGCATTTGTCATTCTTTTTTTACCTATTGTCGCTCATACCTTTAATGTTTCATGTTTCCCTTTCTTCAGTGTTCTGTTTACATTTTGGGTTTGTCGAGGGATATCTCCTCTTTATTCCCTCTATATTGGGGTTTTTGCATCTTCAGTTCATTCTATCCTCACATGGCTTCTTTGCTTTTTGGTTAAATTCAGGTGTGAAACTGCTCTTTGTTTTCTTTTCCATTATTAACAGGGTTTCACGGTCTTATCTTTTCTTCTCTTGTCCCTTTTTTGGGGGCATTACTCTTGTGGGTGGCACCTGTTTGCACTTCCTCTCTTTTCACACATTAGATCTGCTTTTTTGGGCCCCCATGCACAATATTCATATCCTTGCATATCATGTTCTAGGTGCTCTTGCTCAGATCACAGTTTGTTTTTCTCGTCCCAACACATTCTATCCATCGGAGTGGTCTCTCACTTCTCTTGTTTTCTTCCTTGGGATTCTCCCAACATAGATCCCTTTACTACATCTCTTAACCTCCCATTACCTCTAGTTTGTATCCGGTACCTTCTTTTATAGCTAGGACTGTTGATGCCTTCAGGCGGGATTGGTTCCTTTATGTTCACCCCCCCCTCAATCCTTTCACTTCCATGGGTGATTTCCCTCATCCCTACCATTCTGTGTTAGGTCCTTCTGATTTCTCCTTAATGGGCAGCTCAACCATGGTTTCCGCAACTTCTCCAACTTTTACTTCCACTGCCTCTTTCTTTGTCTTCTGCCCATCTTCATCCACTTCGTTTGCTGGTACTCCATCCAGACAATCACATCAATCGTTTTCTCGCTTGGCTCTTATCCAGTCCTTGGCGGGGAAATCAGGTTTACACCTACAGGTAGCTTTCTTTTAGCTTGTTCCATTCACTCTTCTTCAGTGGACATTTATTGGCATAAATGGAAAGTGTTCTTCAGTTAATCTATGAGTCAGGGATTTCCTGCAGATAAACCCGTGTCTCGAGTGGCAGTGTGTTTCTCTCCTGGTTTTTTTTACTATGGGTCTTTGGTCCCTTTGATCTTGGGTTACCAGGTAGCTTTGTCCCATATCTTAGTTTTTTCTCAATACTGTAGAGTTTTTACCTCACCTATCCTTACTATGTTCATACATTCTTTCCGGATTAGTCATCCTCCTTGACTGCTTATCATTCCGGCTTGAGATATTAATGTGATTTTTTATTTCCTCACTTCTCCTTCGACTGCATCACTTTCCTCGTGTTCTATATTTCACCTTTCCTTCAAACACAATTCCTTCTCCTCTGTGCCAGTGTACATCAGAGGTCGGAGTTGTTTCCCTTGATGTTTCTCATACATTTTTCCCACTCTCTCTCTTCTCCTTTATCGGGATTTTTTCTTCCTACCCAAGACATTGGTGGCTAGGGGAGGTAACTCCTCCTTTTAACTATCTCCCTAACTTTCATTTCCCATCTTTATCCCGACTTAGATTGACTCTATCATGATATAAAAGACTGTTTGGTTTAGATATTAGTGATTATTTTTGTAAGTGAATATTTTATCATTGTTTAGTTTTCATTATAATAAAAGTTAAAAGCGGACGACTGTCGGAAGTTTTGACAAAAGGAGCAGAGGATCTTCAAAAGAAAGAAGACCAAATGATTATGGTAACTCATGCCACAATTGTAAGTGAATCACAGAGAATACAAGAGCGAAAGAAATAGAGAAGATAGTTTGGCTTGTCAACTGAAGTTCTTAAATAATTGAATAGCCCTAAGTGGATATTTGACAAAAAGGAGGGAACTACACAGAATCATAGATAGTATTTATGATATTTCCATAATATCTATAGCGCTGAAGAATATTTATATATATATATATATATTATTTGAAAACAAATGAAGTGCATGCTGTTTATTTATCAATAAATATATCACTAACAAGTCACAGACACCTACTGTAGAAGAATCGTAAGCCCGACAACAACATAGTATGTATTTATACTATTAAGAAATATAATTAATAGCCTTTTTATTTTGACAAATGATGAAGATCAGATGTTTAAATTTTGACAGTTGGGGAGCCACAGCCAGGATTATACAGTGGTAAGTGGCGATAAAAGAAAATGTGAACGACATCAGAAATCAATAGACCTACCTATTTATGCACAACTGTAGT
>NW_013673654.1:0-9378 GCF_000517525.1 Limulus polyphemus
ACCAGTGTGTGTGTTTTTGCGGTGAATTTTTGTTTTAAATTTGGTGTCAGATCTAATAATTTTGAGGTTGAGAAAGGATAACTGTTTATTGTTTTCGTGTTCTATGGTAGATTTGATGTTGGGATGAATGGAATTTATGTGTTTAAAGAAAGTTAGTGTATGTTCTGTAGAGTTGAAACCAGCAAAAGTGTCATCGACATATCTGTACCAGTATAGTGGGGGATGAAGCGCAGAATGTATGGCTTGTGCTTTGATTTTGGTCATGAATATATTGGCAAGAACGGGCGAAACAGGATTGCCCATACTTAAACCGTCTATTTGAAGGAAATGTTCGTTGTTGAAAATGTTTGTTTTAGTCGTTGTTTAGTCGTTTTAGTCGTTAATGCACATCCCCAGCACACTTTTTGCTTCTCTCTCTCTTAGAATTTTTCTAGTTTTCTCCTACTCTAGAACTTTGCATCAAGTTTTCTATAAATCCTTATACTCTGTATTTTAGTGCGATTTTATTTGTTACACTCAGAGTCCAAGTGCATTTTTACCCACTAAACTCTGCACTACTCAGTTTTAATGTGATGCTTTAAACTTTGTACCAAGTGCATTCTGACCCAAGAAATTCAGTACCTAAATGATTTCTGATCCCATAAACTTGGTATCCAAGTGCATTTTGATTCCTTGAACTCTCTTTCCAAATGTGTTTTGACTCAGTAAACTCGGTACCCAGGCACATTCTGAATCAAACTAAGTACCCAAGTGTACACTGAAACCCTTGTAGTCAGCTGTCTTTATGTTCATCATACATACGTGCTTATTAAATAGAAAAAAGGTACTAGTTATACAATCATTAGAATAGTGTAATATAGGAACTGAACCACATGGCTTCCTTATGTATTTTGTCTGTAGACCAACTGAAAATCTAAAATTCCAAAACTAGCTTTTGTTATACAAGTATGTATGATTTATGATTGTTTTATCTCTCATGAAATAAATCATAATTTTTCTTAAAAGATGTATATTGATAGTTATAGGTTAGTTGTTGCCTTCACACTGATAAGTATAAAATAAAAATGATTTATGTAGTAGCTTCCTAATACCACTTCCTATAAAATGCCAAGCAATGTCAAAATGTAGTTGTGATACATGCCATTCCATCCTGAATGCACATTCAAAATTATTTTAATATAATGTGCTCAATCCTGTATGAGCTATGTGTTGGGAAACCAATATTTCTATATTTTTAATATCTACCAGTACGGTGATATATCTTGCAACTTGATCAGAACTACTGTTTATTCCTACAGCTCTGAGCAGTCTGTAGCCTCAGCTAGAGCATCAGTCATGGTCTATGATAATCTCAACCGACAATGGTTACCTAGTGGATCCTCCAGTGGGCTTTCTAAAGTCCATATTTACCAACACATGGTCCATAACACCTTTCGAGTTGTTGGAAGGAAGCTTCAGGACCATGAAGTAAGTGGACTTGTTGATTGACTGAAGTAAGTTCTATACAGGCATCATTACCATGATCTAAGATGTTATGATAGTGAAAACTTGATAAAAAGATCAAGAAGGTGTATAGAAAACCCTGCCTGCCATATTATATTTATAAAGTTTTGTAGTAGAAAATACTTAACTACTTTTAAGAGGAGAATGCATTGATATTTCTAATTAGGGTATGAAAACTGTAAGATCTGCACAAGTTAAAATAAGTAGACAAATGATTGCTATATTAAGAGTGAAAATGAAATAGTAATAAAACAAAAGCCTAAGATTATAATAGTATAAAACTCTGATGAGGCATGATTCATGATCTGAAAGTTTTTTGTTTACCTGTGGTTGTATTGGCTAAGATTATAATAGTATAAACTCTGATGAGGCATGATTCGATTATAATAGTATAAACTCTGATGAGGCATGATTCATGATCTGAAAGTTTTTTGTTTACCTGTGGTTGTATTGGCTAAGATTATAATAGTATAAACTCTGATGAGGCATGATTCATGATCTGAAAGTTTTTTGTTTAGCTGTGGTTGTATTGGCTTGGCAGGCTTTTGTGTCTAGAAATAATCATAAAAATATTAATTTAAGCTTTTTTATTATTATTATTATGTATTTTTCAGGTTGTAATAAACTGTGCCATTCTAAAAGGGTTGAAATACAACCAAGCAACCCCAACCTTCCATCAGTGGAGAGATAACCGTCAAGTTTATGGTCTCAACTTTAGCAGCAAGGAAGATGCCCATATTTTTGCATTAGCCATGGTCAAGGCTTTGGAAGCTATTGACCAGAATAGTAAGTTTGTGCTGAAAGCTTTAAGTTATAGTTAATATTGAAAGTTCAGAAAGCTTGTGCAAAAAATGTTGATTCACAAATATTAATTTCTTCATTGTCACATGTGTCATGTAAGAGATAAAGAAAGGCTGTAGAAAGGTGAGAATTAGATGATGATAATAATATGTCGACTCTGAATTTTTTTATGTATTTTGTTCTGAAATAAAGGATTCACTTAATAATCTGTTGACATTTTAACATACAAGTGAATTATCAAAACTTGACACTAAAGAAAACATGGGTTTAATTAATCCTGGGATCTGCATTAGATCTACAGTATGACATCAACAGTTCTTAAACTTTGTATACTTGAGATCTTCATTAGCTCTACAGTATGACATCAACAGTTCTTAAACTTTATATAGTTAAATGAATTATTTGGTTGTAAATCAATCCAAGCATGACAAATAACCAGTTAGAAAGATTTCAAAGGATAATTTCCCTAGTTGCTGTCTTACATATGATCTAAGGCTTTGGTCTCAAGTAACTTTGATTCTAACCCAACTGCACTCTGGCACCAATGTGAAGTGTTTTAACACATTTCTTAGGCTTATTTTGTTTGATGTCTCTAATATAATATAAAACAGCAGATAAAGTTGTGGAAACATTGAAATATTGTTTAGCGTGTTTCATCAACTCTTGAGTTCAGCCTAACTTGTAGCAGAAATAGGGTTGTGGAAGAGCCTAATCCCAACATTATTATTGCATATTTAAATGCGATAGCATCACAAGCTTTACTAATTGTGCTGGCTTTCTCTCTCATATTTTTTGAAAACCTATGTAACAGTCATGACTTCACCATGGTGTCTCGGGGATAAGCATAAGGGCTTATAATGCTAAATATCAGGCTTCACTACCATTGGTGGGCTGAACGCAAATAATCAGTTATGTAGCTTTGTGTTTAACAAGAAAAAAAATTCTTAAATGTCCTTTTTTAGATAATTATAATCCCTTTTTTCTGAATCCTGACTTCAGGCACACAAATAATTCTTTTTCTTTGATTTCTTCTTTTTTGCAGATACCACAAAAAATCTAAAGTAGTTCTTTATAACATGTAAAAAATGATATTGTAATCTTCTTTCTTGTGTGTGCTAAAAATCCATAAAGAAAATGTTTATCAAAAAGCTGGTTCATTGAAAAACAAAAATAACAAGGATGTTATGTTCAGAATGAAAGAAACCTTCTTTTAATATAATGTCTGGTAAAAAGTAAAATAAAAATAATAGACCTTTTGGTGATGGATTCTTGTCTGTTTAAGAAATTTTTTGAGAAATACCACAATTGGCAAAGAAATACACTTGTTAAGGTTTTTGCTGTAATGTTTCTATGTATGCAGTATATTTAAATGTATTAATCAAGTATTTTTTGTTCTTTCACTAAGTTTTGGAAAAGGGTTTTGCCGCAAGCTCTTTGTTTGGATCATTAGCATAAATGTGAAATATATAAAAATAGAAAACTTTGTCAGGCTTAAAGATCTTGAGAAAAAGAGTTTTGAGTACTTATCAAAACAAAACACTGAGTAATATTGTAGTGTCAACAAATTTGAAAATCTTTTGAATGATTTGTGTATGTTGACAAACTTTGGACATTCATGATAAAAATCTCTGATGTTAAGATTTTTGCTCAGATTCCACGCTTCCAAGATCCCTACAGTCACAAGTAGTGCCTCCACATTATCAACAACAACAACCAATCTATCAAATCCAACAGTACCAACAACCAGTCTACCAAGAAATTGGTCAGCCAATTCAAAATGGCCACGTAGAAACATATTTCTGGTATGTTCCTTTTCTCTATGTGTGTGATGTACTTTTCCGTCAGAAACATGTGTCTGGTGTGTTTCTTTTTCTCTGTTTACCTGTAATGTTCCTTTCCACAGAAAAATTTTATTGTTGATATAGAGAGCATGTAAAGAGTTATTTTTGTAGGAGTTATAATATGTAATATTGTAGTTATCAGAAAGTTCTGATCAAGTCAAATTACCTGCATTGATCAGAACTAAAAATTAACACAGTAAATAACATAGCTAGGATTATATGGTTCAAAAAAACAAAAAATTAGTAAGATTAGAATGTATTAATTCATCAGATGGGTATCTCACAAAGTGTAGCCATATTGGGAAATTTTGGTTAGTCATGTACTAAACTAACAGTGAAAAATGATCCTCATAATATAAAAGTTTATATATATATATAACGACTAAATGAAAATAATAAATGTATAGATATTAAATTTTTAAGATTAGATTAACATTAAATAAAGAATGGAATATAATTTGTTTACAATACACATGAATACCACTGATTTCTCGTCCCTCAAAAAAGCATGATGTGAGTATGTTCAGAACTTCATGTAATCATCCCTAACAGTATCTAGTAGTCAGTGAAAGTCCACGAAATGGTTCAGACATTGTATTTTAACATGTGAGATAAATGGCTACAACACAATTTACTGTGTGGCTAGAGGGCTTGGTAGTGTAATGGTACAGAGAGTAGAGCAAAAGACAAATATTTATGTAGATAACAATAACAAAACAAATAAATAGCAAAATTTTAATACTTTATTTAATAATAAAGTCAAATATAATAATAATAAGACACTAAATGTATTAGGAGCTGTTTCTATACACCTAATCTGACTTCAAAGCCCCACCTTTCCCTAACAAAACATGGTAAATTTATAAACAGACATGAACTTTACTAGAATATCAGATCATAAAATTGCTTTTTGTTTTCACTGACCAGTGTCAGACTATATTTTTACTTTCCATTTTGAGTGACCAGTGTCAGGTTATATTATTACTCCCACTTTGTTTGACTATTGTCAGGTTATATTATTACTCCCACTTTGTTTGACTATTGTCAGGTTATATTATTACTCCCACTTTGTTTGACTATTATCAGGTTATATTATTACTCCCACCAAAGTGGGAGTAATAATATAACCTGACAATAGTCAAACAAAGTGGGAGTAATAATATAACCTGACAATAGTCAAATTTGACTATTGTCAGGTTATATTATTACTCCCACTTTGTTTGACTATTATCAGGTTATATTATTACTCCCACATAAATAAAATTGATGAAAAATTACTCTTTACTGATTTAATCTAATTCACACCCTAACAGCTGTTATACAGCAATTTGCTATTATAAATGGCATCTCAACAACTACTATGCTTGTCATATCTCAGCTAACCTGATGAACCTTGGTGTTGGTTGAAAAGCTTTAGTAGATATAGTTTGGTTGACATTATTATTATTACAATACACTCTTCTTGGGAGTAATTATTAATAAGAACTTCTGAGTGACTCGTATTAGATTGTGTTATTACTTCCCACTTTGAGTTTCCAAAATACAAATCTGAACTTTTATTATTTTACTGACCTTGTTGATAGGTTAGTGTTGATTGGTGTTTTGGTGTCTATGCATTTTTACTCCGTGAAGAATTGACCATAATAAAATACTCATGTTTTTAAAATTGGTCAACTTCAATGATGTTAAGTCACCATTTTGTCTGGTGTCCCCAAAAGTTGAAAGTAGATGTATTTCATTAGTTTAATCTTCTCTAGATAATTTTGTAATTTGTTACTCTAGTCCTGTTCATTGACACTGTCATTATTACACTGCAGGAACAGAGAAGAGTCTGGAGGAGAGAAAAGACAGTCAGCTCTTCAGTATGTTTCAAACACAGGTACATGATGATTTATTGTCCACAAATCTTTGTGTCTTCAAAACAGTGTAGTCTTCAAATAACTGGCCAGATATGACAAGTTTTTACTGTATATTGCTTCTTGTTGTTATTTCTTAGGGAAAATAATCTTTGTTTTTAGTATTTTGGAGTTGGATGGTAGAGTTCATCTCTATGTTATCTTGGATTTTCAGGAAAAAATAACAGAGGAACATCTGCTGATACTAAATGATATACTACAATAGAAAGTAGGTTAACCCTCCAGTTATATTTAGAGTTTAGGTATGTGTGTTTTGGCCAAAGTAAACTTGTTGTTGTTTCAAGTGGCCTTGAATTGATAAAATCTTATTTCTTTAGACAGCTGTTACTGTTTTATGTTAAGTATTTTAAATTAATGTAATCTGTCATTGTACTAAACTCAAAAACATGTTTAATTGTATCATAATATATAGAAACCAAAGTCAAATCAAATTGATCTGAAACCTAATAGGAGGGATAATTAACGGAACTTAACCATTTAATGGAATAATATTCCCACTACACAGGGATGCTTTAGATAATTATATAGCATTATGTGATTGTGGGAATCTGTGCCACATTCAGAATGTTTGATTAGATAAACTTATTTATACTTCAGTGTTACCTCTTTAATGGTATGTGGGTTATGAAATTAGGTTTAAATGTATTACAGTGGGAGAATACACTAGCAACAGTCACCCAGTCACATTAGCTAATGCACCACCTAGTGGATCTAGTCATAATCATTCTCCCTCATCTTCGTTGGCAACTCCACCTCTGGCGCCACCAGCTGTGTCTACACCTCTTTCAGGTCAAGGTGCTCCTCCAGCACCACCTCCCCCTCCTTTTAGTGCTTCCCAAACACTTCCCCGACAAGGTTCTTCTAGTGGTTCCCCCATGTCACTGGCTACTGCTCTTCAAACAGCCAATCTAAGATCAATAAAGGTAGAGTGATTCAAATGTGTAATAGATTGTTTAGGGACTGTTAGTGTTAGGATAAACTATATAGAAATTATTCTATTTGAAGAATCTTTTCTATTTAAGTATACACTGTTAGAGAACATGCATATAACTAATTTTTATTGTCCAATTACTGAAGAGTTGGATTTTTAAATATTGTTGCTTTCAGTTTCAATGTGTTTTCCTAGAATTATAGAGATTTGATTTTTTTTTACGTTTTATTTTGATATTAAAATGAATCAACATGTTGCAACCCATTTTAAAACAAAAGCACACTTGTCAAAATAAAGTCATACTGAATACATCTATCTCTCCATTCAAAAAATGAGAAACATATTAACTTTCAGATATTTTTGTAAGATCCTTACATTTGATCATCAAGTGTTAACTTACACTACTACAGACTTCTTTTCTCATCAAAACTTTAAAATTTACTTATAAGAAACATAGATTTCACAAGATCAATTTTCACAACCTATCTGTTGCTGCATGTCTACTAGATTCAAGTAGGGTGGTTGAAAGAATCTTTAATAAATCCTCATGTTTTTTTTTCTCTCAGAATTTGTAAAATCATAATAATTTGAATTGTAACAAACAACGATTTATAAGCATAATGAAGAGGTTTTATTTTTGAAAAATAAATATAGAAATAAAATCACAAAGGTGATGAAGATATCAGAATTAAAGAATAGGTTGAACAATCGCCAAGGTTTTGTTAAATTTTTATTGAAAGAGCTAATACTCTTCATTAGGTCATACAGCTTACAACTCAGAAGAAGACTAATCAATGTTGTATGTTCCCTCCAAATAAAACCATTTCATGATGTTTATAAATTTTGTTAATTTACTATTATGTTAATGTAATATTCTTCCATACACAAGTATTATAATAACTGTTGGAACAACTGAAGCAGAAATAACGGGATAATTTTTATGTTGTGATTAAAAATTCTCTCTGTGTCTAGGTATCTGAAAGTGACATAACACGGTCTGCTCCAGTTGGATTAATGGATGAAATAACTAAAACGTTGGCCAGAAGGTAACTTCTTCTGTATTAAAAACAAATGTATACAACAAATACACAGCTCTTTTTTTATAAGGTCTATCCTAGATTTCCTTTTCATCCATCAATGATAAGGTGAATATAATAATGTTTTTTCTTTATAATCTTGATGTTTAGTAATGACTAGAGATTAAGTAACATGATTTTTATATTTTCTTTTCTCTCTGTGTGATATGTCAAGGAGGTGGAAGTACTGAACTGTTTTTATAGTTTGGAATGTTCATGCAAAGTTACAAAAGGGCTGTTTGTGATAACTGTTATTAGTTTGGAGCTGATAGACTAGGGGAAAGGCAGCTAATCAACAGCACAACACCCACCTCCAGGTCTTTGGCTAATTTAACTGAATAGTGAGGTTTCACCATCACTTATAATACAACCAAGGCCTTAAAATATTAGGTGCATGATTTTATGGCAATGGAATGTAGGCATGGACCACCACATTCATAGCCGAGAAACATTGAAAAGTGTGATACGATACAGAGATGGATGTAATGAGAAGTTGACAAAGAAACAGAGATAGAAATACCGGATAACAAAGA
Source organism: Limulus polyphemus (assembly GCF_000517525.1). Taxonomy (NCBI): domain Eukaryota; kingdom Metazoa; phylum Arthropoda; class Merostomata; order Xiphosura; family Limulidae; genus Limulus; species Limulus polyphemus. Next base: position 8,602 of record NW_013673654.1, read on the forward strand.
GAGAGAGAATTATTTAAACAATTATGAAAATATAGACATGGAAGTATTGAGATGATGATAACAACACAGAAATGGAAGTAGCAAGAAGTTGACAAGATATATAAGTTGGAGTGATTACTGTGTCATTAATTTATCTATAGAGAAAGTCAGAGTGATCACTGTGTCATTAATCTATCTATAGAGAAAGGCAGGGTGATTACTGTGTCATTAATCTATCTATAGAGAAAGTCAGAGTGATCACTGTCATTAATCTATCTATAGAGAAAGTAAGAGTGATTACAGTGTCATTAATATATGTAAAGATAAAGTCAGAGTGATTACTGTGGCATTAATCTATGTAAAGATAAAGTTGGAGTGATTACTGTGTCATTAATCTATCTAAAGAAAATGTCAGAGTGATTACTGTGTCATTAATCTATCTATAGAGAAAGTCAGAGTGATTACTGTGTCATTAATCTATCTATAGAGAAAGTCAGAGTGATTACTGTGTCATTAATCTATCTATAGAGAAAGTCAGAGTGATTACTGTGTAGTTAATGTATCTATCTATAAAGTCAGAATGCTTACTTTGTCATTAATCTATATATAAAGAAAGTCAGAATGCTCACTTTGTCATTAATCTATCTATAGAGAAAGTCAGAGTGATTACTTTGTCATTAATCTATGTAAAGAGAAAGTCAGAGTGATTACTGTGTCATTAATCTATCTATAGAGAAAGTCAGAGTGATTACTGTGTCATTAATCTATGTAAATATAAAGTCAGAGTGATTACTGTGT
>NW_013673654.1:9974-13802 GCF_000517525.1 Limulus polyphemus
CTATAGAGAAAGTCAGAATGATTACTGTGTCATTAATATATGTATCTATGAAGTCAGAGTGATTATTGTACCATTAATCTATCTGTAGAGAAACTTGGAGCGATTATTGTAAGAGGTAAGTATGAAACTTTAGCTTGGGCTAGTTCATAAAGTTGGATTGATTACTGTGTCATTAATCCATGTAAAGAGAAAGTCAGAGTGATTACAGTGTCATTAATATATCTATCTATAAAGTCAGAATGCTTACTTTGTCATTAATCTATATATAGAGGAAGTCAGAATGCTTACTTTGTCATTAATCTATCTATAGAGAAAGTCATAGTGATTACCGTGTCATTAATCTATCTATAGAGAAAGTTGGAATGATTACTGTGTCATTAATCTATCTATAAAGAAAGTCAGAGTGATTACTGTGTCATTAATCTATCTATAGAGAAAGTCAGAATGCTTACTTTGTCATTAATCTATCTATAGAGAAAGTCAGAGTGATTACTGTGTCATTAATCTATCTAAAGATAAAGTTGGAGTGATTACTGTGTCATTAATCTATCTATAGAGAAAGTCAGAGTGATTACTGTGTCATTAATCTATCTAAAGATAAAGTTGGAGTGATTACTGTGTCATTAATCTATGTAAAGAGAAAGTCAGAATGATTACTGTGTCATTAATATATGTATCTATGAAGTCAGAGTGATTATTGTACCATTAATCTATCTGTAGAGAAACTTGGAGCTATTATTGTAAGAGGTAAGTATGAAACTTTAGCTTGGGCTAGTTCATTTTATAAGATATTATTTTACATACCTTTTTCTCACTGCTACAAAGTATTCACTGGTCTGTGGATATATTGAAAAATGTCTTGTTTTTTTTTTATCTCTCTCTCTTTAGACGAGCACAAGTGGAGAATAGTCAACATAGTCAAGTAAGTACTAGGTTGTCATGTTCAAAAATCTATTGTTGATAGAGTAAATTACTAAATTGATATAATTCAACAGTTGAAAAAGTTTATTGCCATTAGAAGAAAATAAAAAAACTCTTGGGTTTCCTCTGTTGAAAAGGTTTATTGTTGGTAGATTATAATGCAAAACTGGTAGTTTTTAACTGTTGAATAATTTATTGTTGGTAGATTATAATGCAAAACTGGTAGTTTTTAACTGTTGAATAATTTATTTTTGGAAGAGTACAGAACCAAAACTGTTTTGTTTCAACTGTTGAACAATTTATTGTTGGAAGAGTACTATACAAAAACTGATTGGTTTTAACTGTTGAATAATTTATTTTTTGTAGAATAAAATACTAAAACTGGTGCGTTTCATCTGTTCAGTAATTTATATTTGGTAGATTAAAATACCAAAACTGTTTGGTTTATATGGTTGAATGATTTATTGTCAGAAGAGTGCTAAACAAAATGTGGTGGGTTTCAAATGTTCAATAATTTATTGTTGGTAGAGTAAGATACTAAAACTGGTGGGTTTCAACTGTTCAATAATTTATGTTGGAAAATTAAAATACCAAAACTGTTTGGTTTCTGTGGTTGAATCATTTTTTTTTAGAAGAGTGCTATACAAAAAGTGGTGGGTTTCAAATGTTCAATAATTTATTGTTGGTAAAGTGCTATACAAAAACTGATTGATTTCAACTGTTGAATAATTTTATTTTTGGTAGATTGAAATACAATACTGTTTGTTTACAATTACTGAATAATTTATTGTTGGTAAAGTGCTATTCAAAAACTAGTGGGTTTGAAGTGTTCAAAATATATTGTTGGTATAATGCTGCATAAAAACTGGTGGGTTTCAACTGATAAATAATTTATTGTTGGTAGAGTGGTATACAAAAAGTGGTGGGTTTCAACTGATGAATAATTTATTGTTGGCAAAGTGCTATATAAAAACTGGTGGGTTTCAAGTGTTGAATAATTTATTGTTGGTAGAGCACTATACAAAAAGTGATGGGTTTCAACCGTTGAATAATTTATTGTTAGTAGATTAATATACCAAAATGTTTAGTTTCTATAGTTGAATAATTTATTGTTGGTAAAGTTCTAAAAAAAATTGGTGGGTTCCAACTGCTCAATAACTTACTGTTGGTAAATTAAAAAACCAAACCTCTTTCGTTTCCACTGTTGAATAATTTATTGTTGGTAGAGTACTATATAAAAACAAGTGGGTTTAAATTGTTGAATAATTTATTGTTGGTATAATGCTATACAAAAACTGATGGGTTTCAATTGTTGAACAATATATTGTTGGTAGAGTGCCATACAAAAACTGGTGGGTTTCAACTGTTCAGTAACTTACTGTTGGTAGTTTAAAAAAACCAAAACTGTTTGGCTTCCACTGTTGAATAATTTATTGTTGGTAGAGTACTATGTAAAAACTGATGGGTTTCAATTTTTCAATTATTTATTGTTGGTAGATTGAAATATTAAAACTGGTGGGTTTGAACTGTTGGATAATTTATTGATGGTAGATTGAAATACCAAAACTGGTGGGTTTGAACTGTTGAATAATTTATTGTTGGAAGAGTACTATATAAAAAACTGGTGGGTTTCAATTGTTGAATAATTTATTGATGGTAGATTGAAATACCAAAACTGGTGGGTTTGAACTGTTGAATAGTTTATTGTTGGAAGAGTACTATATAAAAACTGGTGGGTTTCAAATGTTGAATAATTTATTGTTGGTAGAGTGCCATACAAAAACTGTTTAGCTTACACTGTTGAATAATTTATTGTTGGTAGATGGAAATATTAAAACTGGTGGGTTTAAATTGTTGAATAATTTATTGTTGGTAGATTGAAATACCAATAAATTATTCAACAGTTCAAACCCACCAGTTTTTGTTGGAAGAGTACTATATAAAAACTGGTGGGTTTCAATTGTTGAATAATTTATTGTTGGTAGATCGAAATATTAAAACTGGTGGGTTTCAACTGTTGAATAATTTATTGTTGGTAGATCAAAATACCAAAACTGGTGAATTTCAATTTTTCAATAATTTGTTGTTGGTAGATCGAAATATTAAAACTGGTGGGTTTCAACCTTTGAATAATTTATTGTTAGTAGATTAAAGTACCAAACCTGTTTGGTATTTATTGTTGAATAATTTATTGTTGGTAGATTGAAATACCAAAACTGTTTAGTTTCTATGGTTAAATAATTTATTGTTCATAAAGTGCCATACAAAAACTGGTAGGTTTCAACTATTGAATAATTTACTGTTTGTAGAGTAATATACAAAAACTGGTAGGTTTCAACCAATGAATAATTTATTCATCGTAGAGTAAAATACTAAAACTGGTGGATTTCAACCATTAAATAATTTATTGTTGGTAGAGTAAGATACTAAAACTGGTGGGTTCCAACCATTGAATAATTTATTGTTGGAAGAGTAAAATACTAAAACTGGTGGGTTTCAACTGTTCAATAATTTATTGTTGGTAGAGTAAGATAATAAAACTGGTGAGTTTCAACTGTTCAATAATTTATTGTTTGAAGAGTGCTACACAAAAACTGTTGGGTTTCTATTGTTGGTAGAGTGCTATACAAAAACTTGTGGATTTCAAGTGTTGAATAATTTATTGTTGGTAAAGATCTATAAAAAACTGGTGGGTTTCATTTGTTGAATACTTTATTGTTGGTAAATTGAAATACAAAAACTGGTGGGTTTGAACTGTTGAATAATTTATTGTTGGAAGAGTGCTATACAAAAACTTGTGGATTTCAAGTGTTGAATAATTTATTGTTGGTAAAGATCTATAAAAAATTGGTGGGTTTCAACTACTGAATAATTTATTGTTGGTAAATTGAAATACAAAAACTGGTG
>NW_013673654.1:14513-26701 GCF_000517525.1 Limulus polyphemus
ATAAAACTGGTGAGTTTCAACTGTTCAATAATTTATTGTTGGTAGAGTAAGATAATAAAACTGGTGAGTTTCAACTGTTCAATAATTTATTGTTGGTAGAGTAAGATAATAAAACTGGTGAGTTTCAACTGTTGAATAATTTATTGTTGGTAGAGAACTATACAAAAACGGATTGGTTTCATCTGTTGAATAAATTATTGTTGGTTTAGTGCTATACAAAAACTGGTAGGTTTCAACTATTGAATAATTTATTATTTGTAGAGTAATATAGAAAAACTGGTAGGTTTCAACCAATGAATAATTTATTCATCGCAGGGTAAAATACTAAAACTGCTGGATTTCAACCATTAAATAATTTATTGTTGGTATAGTAAAATACTAAAACTGGTGGGTTCGAACCATTGAATAATTTATTGTTGGAAGAGTAAAATACTAAAACTGGTGGGTTTCAACTGTTCAATAATTTATTGTTGGTAGAGTAAGATAATAAAACAGGTGAGTTTCAACTGTTGAATAATTTATTGTTGGAAGAGTGCTATACAAAAACTGTTTGGTTTCTTTTGTTGGTAGAGTGCTATACAAAAAGTTGTTGGTTTCAACTGTTGAATAATTTGTTGTTGGTTGAGTATTGTATAAAAACTAGTGGGTTTCAACTGTTGAATAATTTATTGTTTGTAGAGAGCTATACAAAACTGGTGGGTTTCAATTGTTGAATAATTTATTGTTGGAAGAGTGACATACAAAAACTGATGGGTTTCAACTGTTCAGTAACTTACTGTTGGTAGATTAAAAAAACCAAAACTGTTTGGCTTCCACTGTTGAATAATTTATTGTTGGAAGAGTACTATATAAAAACTGGTTGGTTTCAATTGTTGAATAATTTATTGTTGGTAGATCGAAATATTAAAACTGGTGGGTTTCAACTGTTGAATATTTTATTTTTAGTAGATCGAAATACCAAAACTGGTGGGTTTCAATTTTTAAATAATTCATTGCTGGTAGATCGAAATATTAAAAGTGGTGGGTTTCAACTTCTGAATAATTTATTGTTGGTAGATCGAATCACCAAAAGTGATGGGTTTCAACTGTTGAATAATTTATTGTTAGCAGATTAAAATACCAAAACTGTTTGGTATCTATTGTTGAATAATTTATTGTTGGTAGATTAAAATACCAAACCTGTTTAGTTTCTATGGTTGCATAATTTATTGTTCATAGAGTGCTATACAAAAATGGATGGGTTTCATCTGTTGAATAAATTATTGTTGGTTTAGTGCTATACAAAAACTGGTAGGTTTCAACCAATGAATAATTTATTCATCGTAGAGTAAAATACTAAAACTGCTGGATTTCAACCATTAAATAATTTATTGTTAGTAGAGTAAAATACTAAAACTGGTGGGTTTCAACTGTTCAATAATTTATTGGTGGTAGAGTAAGATAATAAAACTGGTGGGTTTCAACTGTTGAATAATTTATTGTTGGTATAATGCTATACAAGAACTGGTAGGTTTCAACCGATGTATAATTTATTGTTTGTAGAGGGCTATATGAAACTGGAGGGTTTCAACTGTTGAATAATTTATTGTTGGTAGAGTGCCATACAAAAACTGGTGGGTTTCAACTGTTCAGTAACTTACTGTTGTTAGGTTAAAAAAAACAAAACTGTTTGGCTTCCACTGTTGAATAATTTATTGTTGGTAGAGTACTATATAAAAACTGTTGTGTTTCAATTGTTGAATAATTTATTGTTGGTAGAGTGCCATACAAAAACCGTTTGGTTTCCACTGTTGAATAATTTCTTGTTGGTAGATGGATATATTAAAACTGGTGGGTTTGAACTGTTGAATAACTTATTGTTGGTAGATTGAAATACAAAAACTGATGGGTTTGAACTGTTGAATGATTTATTGTTGGAAGAGTACTATATAAAAACTGGTGGGTTTCAATTGTTTAATCATTTATTGTTGGTAGATGGAAATATCAAAACTGGTGGGTTTCAATTTTTCAATAATTCATTGTTGGTAGATCAAAATAACAAAACTGATGTGTTTCAACTGTTGAATAATTTATTGTTAGTAGATTTAAATACCAAAACTGTTTGGTATTTATTGTTGAATAATTTATTGTTGGTAGATTAAAATACCAAAACATTTTCGTTTCTATGGTTGAATAATTTATTGTTCATAAAGTGCTATACAAAAACGTATGAGTTTCATCTGTTGAATAAATTATTGTTGGTAGATCTAAATACCAAAACTGATGGGTTTCAACTGTTGAATAATTTATTGTTAGTAGATTTAAATACCAAAACTGTTTGGTATCTATTATTGAATAATTTATTGTTGGTAGATTAAAAATACCAAAACTGTTTCGTTTATATGGTTGAATAATTTATTGTTCATAAAGTGCTATACAAAAACGTATGGGTTTCATCTGTTTAATATATTATTGTTGGTTTAGTGCTATACAAAAACTGGTAGGTTTCAACTGTTGAATAATTTATTGTTTGTAGAGTAATATTCAAAAAGTGGTAGGTTTCAACCAATGAATAATTTATTCTTCGTATAGTAAAATACTAAAACTGGTGGATTTCAATTATTAAATAATTTATTGTTGGTAGAGTAAAATACTAAAATTGGTGGATTTCAACCATTGAATAATTTATTGTTGAAAGAGTAAAATACTAAAACTGGTGGGTTTCAACTGTTCAATAATTTATTGTTGGTAGAGTAAGATAATAAAACTGGTGAGTTTCAACTGTTGAATAATTTATTGTTGGAAGAGTGCTATACAAAAACTGTTTGGTTTCTATTGTTGGTAGAGTGCTATACAAAAACTTGTGGGTTTCAATTGTTGAATAATTTATTGTTAGTAAAGTTCTATAAAAATTGGTGGGTTTTAACTGCTGAATAACTTATTGTTGGTAAATTGAAAACTAAACCTCTTTTATTTCTACTGTTGAATAATTTATTGTTGGTAGAGTACTATATAAAACTGGTGGGTTTCAATTTTCAATAATTTATTGCTGGTAAATCGAAATATTAAAACTGGTGCGTTTCAACTGTTGAATAACTTATTGTTGGTAGAGGGCTATACAAAAACTGGTGGGTTTCAACTGTTCAATAATTTATTGTTGGTAGAGCGCTGTACAAAAACTGGTTGGTTTGAACTATTGAAAAATATATTGTTGGTACAGTACAATACGAAAACTGTTTTGTTTCAACTATTGAATAATTTACTGTTGATAGAGTAAAATTCGAAAACTGTTTGGTATCCACTGTTGAATAATTTATTGTTGGTAGAGGGCTATACAAAAACTTATAGGTTTCAACTGTTGAATAATTTATTGTTGGTAGTTTAACAGTTGAAACCCACCAGTTTTTGTATAGCCCTCTACCAACAATAAATTATTCATCTGTTGAATCCAACCAGTTCTTTTATGGCATTATACCGACAATAAATTATTGAACAATTGAAACTCGCCAGTTTTACTATAGTTTCTCTACCAACAATAAATTATTCAACAGTTGAAACCTATAAGTTTTTATATATCACTCTACCAACAATAAGTTATTCAACAATAAAGACAAAACAGTTTTTGTATAGCTCTCTGCCAACAATAAATTATTCAACAATTCAAACCAACCAGTTTTTGCATAGCACCTTACCATTATTCAATAGTTTTAAACAAACAGTTTTGTATTTCATTCCACCAAAAACAAACTATACAACAGTTGAAACCCTACCAGTTTTTGTATAGTTCTCTACCAAGAATAAATTATTCAACAGTTGAAACCTATAAGTTTTTGTATAGCACATAATTTATTGTTAGTAGAGTGCTATACAAAAACTAGTTGATATCTACCGTTCAATAATTTATTGTTGGTAGATTAAAATACTAAAACTGTTTGGTTTCCATTGTTGAATAATTTATTGTTGGTACATCAAAATACCAAAACTGGTGGGTTTCAGCTGTTGACTAATTTATTGTTGGTATAATGCTATACAAGAACTGGTAGGTTTCAACTGATGAATTATTTATTGTTAGTAGAGTATCATGCGAAAACTGGTGGGTTTCAACTATTGAATAATTTATTGTTGGCAGGGTGCTATACAAAACTATTGGGTTTCAAATGTTAAAAAATGTGATGTTTGTAGATGAAATGTTTAAAATAGTTGATTTTGAACTCTATTCTAATATAAGGAATGCTACAAATTCTAAACTTTAACTCACTTTTAATATGTTTATTGTTATGAATATTTCTTATTTTGTTTTTCCTCAAGTGTTAATATTGTTTTCAATTTGGTTTTGGGAACACATCGAGTACACTGTTAATATTAGTAAGGAAAAACATCACCATTTGATTTAATTTTGTGAAAAAATTTTATATGTGTGTGTGATAGAGGATCAATAAGTATTTTTATCATTTAGCTAAAATGTTTAATTCTTTTTTTTTTTCATGTGACCTGGTATGTGTTCTTGATTATTCATACTTTAAGCTTTCACTTTACAAAACTAGTTTATAAAAATCTCAACCAAGTATTTTAAACAAAACCTCTGCAATGATAGTTTTTTAACTTTTCTAACACCAGGATGAAGAGATCACCAGACAAGGTGTAGAGAGAAAGAGGTCTTGGGGACGACTGAGTTCTGTTAATGGTTTAAGTCCTGAAAAACGTGGTGGTTCAGAGTCTTCCAGGTGAGTAGTGAGTGTATTTAATGGTAGTATTATCTAAGATTACAGATTTTAGGAATAGTAAGTGAATAACATAACTGTGCTCACTGAGAAGATTAGGAAGTTGAGAAATTATAAAGATTCTGTAAAATTATAATAAAACATATTGATTTGTATTGAATATATTGTGATATTTCAAAAAACTTTAAATAGGAAACCTTTATTCTTTTTAATTTGAAAATTTTAAGTAACAGAATAAAATACATATAATGGCAACATTGTGAAATATTAAAATACTAAAACAACTGGCTTATGATGTGAACATCATAAGCCCAATTTCTGCATGTGCATATTGTTATATTTATTTAATGTAGTTACTGATCTGTTCTTGGTAAACAGCAGGGTCATGGTTATAATGTTATGTGTTCAATAATATAGTCACATTTCTTGTATTATGCATTAAATGATTTAGTCATCTTTATTGTGTTACATGTTCAATAATGGTGTTATGATTCATGTTCTGTGTTAAGTAATGTAGTCACCATTTTTGTGTTATGTGTTAAATAATGTCGCCACCATTTTTGTGTTATGTGTTAAGTAATGTAGTCACCATTTTTGTGTTATGTGTTAAGTAATGTAGTCACCATTTTTGTGTTACGTGTTAAGTAATGTAGTTACCATTCTTTTTTTATGTGTTAAATATAACAGGAATCTCTTAGAGTTGCTAGAAAGTGGAGACAAGCGTAGAGCTAACAGAAATCACTCGGTAGATGTTGACAAACTGAAACAGGAAATATTAACAGAAATGAAGAAGGAAATTATAAAAATGAAACAAGATATAATCGAAGGTAAGATTCTTCTCATATCTCAAATGTCGATAAAGTGTGCCTTTTTATAAAATGTAAAATATTGATTATTTGACATATTTCCTTAATTTCATATATGATAATTTCTAATTGATAAATAAACTATTCATGAGGGAGTTAGCTAGTACTCAGAAGCGATGTGTTTTTAATACACATTGGTTGTTAGTTGCTGAACATTATTTATTTGATTTCATCTAAATTATATACAATGATTTTATTATATTACATTCTAGAGACATATTTACATTCTTTCATTGATATTTTAGGCAACATAGTCATTGTAGATTTGAAATGTGTATTGGACTGCTCCTGTCTTGTTGAATTGGATGATGATTTGGTTTCTTATGCTAATACCTAGAGGATAGAGTTGCTCAGAGTAACTATCACTACTGAAGTACCCTCAGTTATGTTTCTTAATATTATCTGTTATCATCATTAAATTAAAATTATAATTCTACTTATAAAACTCCACTGTTTAAACACTTTGTATAAAAAGTGGAGAATTGATTGTCTTTGAAACTGTAAGTTGCTAAGCAGATTTTATATTAGGTCACACGATGCTTTAACTTCTACCTGTAATAAATCATTAACAGCAAGGGTACCCAACTTATGAAACAATGCTTTCCAATCTTTATAAGTAAGAATGCAAGAAAAATATAATTAATTAGCTCAATACTCATTACTGGGTTGATTTCCAGTTTAGCTACAAATAGGTAACTTGCTTTGATTGGAAGTTAATATTGATTACTATTCTTTAGAATAATCACAAACAATCAGATTAATTTTTAAAGCTAATAGTATTAGATATAAGCAATAGCAAAACATTCAACACTTATATTTGATTTAAACTTGTACAAGCAATTCAGGAAGAAACTTAAACCAGTTGTTTAATTTTCTGTGAATTGTATTTTTCTCCTCCTATTTTTAATTGTTGCAAGTATTATTTTCCGGTGTGTGTTTTTGTTATAATTACATCTTTTTTTTGGTTTCTTATTAAAGTTATCAGAAAAGAATTCGCCAGAAGGTAGACCTAATGAAAGAAGAAACAGCACAAGCAAACTCTTCCTGTCGCTGCTACCTAAACAAAATATATAATGTCATCGGAGAATAGAGTATGATGTTCTTGTGTGTGGTTGTAAACGATGGCCATATTTGTATTGTACGTTGGCACTTCACATTTGTACTTGAATGCTTGCAGTGCATTGTGTTTATTTATATACTTATTGCTGTTTTTAGGAGTTGTTAAAAGATTTTATTGAAAATTCCAGTAGGTAAATTATTTACACTGAACAGTTGATCTTAATTTGTTAAAGATATGAAGTATTCTATGTTTTACTATTTTTTTATTATATTTTTTATTTTATATGAAACTGTTCATCCACTGATGGCATTCAAAATGTTACCTACTGATGTTTATAAATATGTCTTAAACTATTTTTATATATTAACTATTTCTCATCTATTTTACTGAATCTGGTACTTCTGTAAACCTTTTTTTAAAAAAAACTGTTTGTTTTTCACTTCTTTTATAGGTCAATTCTTGTAGATTCCTCTGATTAACACTGTAGATCTGTAACTAAGACAGCTGTTATTTAGAAAAGAGCGGGAAGATTAAAACTGTTGTAGTCTAGTGACACATGCCCATTAATGAACAAGCAACACTAATCTTCATACAGTACATTACCACACATGTTCATGATCATTCAACTTTTGATTGGATAATAATGGATTCTGAACAAGACACTCTTTTTCTTTGGTATTCAACAAAATGATATCATTAGAAACATTGTTTTCACTTTTAATGATTAGTCTACCACAGGGAAGAATATATATAGATGGTGCTTTAGTAGCCTTCACAATGTAGATATTAGTACTACTTTATAATCACATGAATATTTAATGCTCATTTCTGGTGATTTATCTCTTGAAACTGCCAACTTTTTCATCTAAAACTGTTAGATTTGTTTCTTAAATATCTTAGATATCTATTAATTCTTTCCAGCCCAAAATCTTGTGTTTTTTGCAAGGGCAAATGATGTCATTAAATTTTAAAAAATTCTCTCTAACTTCTTTCCTGAAATCATCCACGAAATAAAACTGTTGTTCAGATTTAGAGTTTATACATATTATTAACATTTGTTTTGGATAAAGTAATAAAAACAAATTCCTAATGGTAACCCTGATGTAATTTTTATTTGGGTAGTAAAAACGTTTAAACTTCCTGTCTGCATAGATGAAACTTAACACCATAGAAAACAAAGCTTCAAATCTGTGTACAGGTTTGTTACTTTTGTAATGTCAAGCACTGTAAAATTCAACTAACTGAATTTTTTGTCTTAGGACTTTCAAACTTCTAAAACTAACCAAATGATAACAATATCATCTGAAAGCTGGGATTGTTTTCTTCCTATTAGTTCAATTACTGCTGTAAAGCTCCCTTTCGTCCTTGAGTTTTTACTCATTAAGTCAAAAGTTTTCCTCTGTCAGATGCCTTAATTCAGATAACATAACTGTACATAATGATTACAGAGTTAACTTTATAAATATGATATGGTAATGTGAATGTTACTTATTGATATTAGTTTTAGTGATCTATCAGATATTTTATTGTAGAATTCCTTTCAACAAAGTGCATTAGGCCTTTGATTACTAAGAAGAGTGTGTGAAATGTAGATATCAGACCAACTGTTATGGGCATGTTCTGCAATGCCATCATCTAAAGCTAAGTCATGTAGTAATTTTTACTTCATTAGAAGTTGTAAATTTATAACAAAGAAAAAATATTTAGGTTCAGAATAATTTAATGGTTATCGTACTTTATGTATTAAGTGTTTCAGATACAGTTTTGTTTATGAGTTATTAATTTTTATTAATACAAACATAGAACTGCTAGAATAATGCCACGAGGATGGAAAGGGTTAAAATATAGCAAATATTTCTTTCATATTTCAAAAACCTTGTGTGAGATTTAAATTAGCACCAAATCATCATGTCAGTATATTAGCGATAACTTCACTGACAGGAAATGTTAATTTAATTTTTAAAAGAAAAACCACTTTAATCACAAAAAAAACCCATAATTCCTTGATGAGTCATTTACAAGAAAAACATCATAATAGAAACGTTTATTACATTTAATATCTGTTTTCATCCATCATCAAGGTTAGATTAATGTATTAAAGTAGGCTAATTCAACCTTATACAGAGTTGTGTTCTAAAAGCTGAAAGGGAAAACAACAGTAATGACAAAGTATAATTTTGTGTTGAAAACTCAGATATTTCAACATTTTTAAGGAGTATATCAACAGGCATGTTTCAAGCAGTTTACCAGAACTAGGTTTCTAAATATTGCTATAAAGTAAGCTTATCCAGGGTAGAAAATAAAATTCCAGATTTTTTAACTGAAATTCAGAGTAGTTTTTAGAATTTCATTCTGAAATGCTTTAACTTTTGTATGAGAGTTTTATGATTTTGTACTTTAGGACTTTTAAAGAAAAAAAATATTTTTGAGGTTAGAAATAGAAAAAAACTATTTTTTGTGAGTCCCTAGTGCTCGCTTAGAAACACCATGAAATTAGTGTTGATGACAATGTAGTGCGTGCTTAGAAACACCGTGAAATTAATGTTGGTGACATCCACAATGTGTAACTATGACAAATATTTTTAATACTTTATAATGATATGATAGAAATGGACTGGTTTCATCTTAATATATTCATTATATCAAAATAAGTGGTATAGTAGTAATATAAAATGCATCCTTTCAGAATCCTCCTCGTATCAGAACAGATATAGACCTCACTTAGCTTTTATGTTTTAATCATACAATTAAGCATGAATCAACATAGATAAATACTAAATCTGTAACTAAAGGATTTCTTTATATGTGTATACTTATATCACTAAATAGTTATTTTTGAATATATGTGCACTGTGAAACATATTCTTCAGAAATAACGTCCTTAAAGGGAAGTGCTAACTTTAATTTTCATTCCTCAAAAGTCTAGTAACAGTTATTCTAAATGACCAGTCTAATCAATGTATTATGTTTATTCTTATATAACATATGTGTGATTATTACTTAATTTCTGAATACTGTTTTAGTTTTTGTACGAGATCTCTCCTTGTGTAGTTACTGATATTTTTCAATTTTTGCTTAGAGTTTCAGGCAGAGTCAGTCTTATTAAACTTTAACAATACAAAAATTACAAGATGTTTAAAGATACTTCACATTTAATTGTCTTTATATGGTGCACTTTTAAAACCATACAGACTGGAACAGTTGTATAATATGGATCCATATTTGTTAGTAGAACAAGTTAACCTTGCTACAAATGGGCTAAAATTGAGAGTAATGTATTCACAGACTCTGCAGAAATCTTTAGGGTTTGTATAGGCATTCCTTTCAGGAGGTTTGAATCAGTTCTAAACATTCCAGTAAACAACAGCTATCAATCCAGTGCTCTTTTGAAGCAAATATCGGTCAAAATTCAAACTTTTCATCTTATTTTTTTACTATTATAAGCTGTATTATGTTTTTAAACGTAGAAATGTTTTTTTATCTAACTCAATTTTTTTTTCAATTAAGAATGAAAGATTTTCATCTTGGAATTCAGCCGACAAAACTACTTCATTGAACCCTTAAGTTTTGTAGTAAAAACAATGTCTTAGACATTTCTCTTATTTCATAGTTTTTTTACCTGCCTGGTTGCTTTCTATTGTGTGAATATAAAAAAATCTGTAAACAGCTTTATAGTTGAGAAGTATAATCAAATTAACAGCAGCTGTTTAACAAGTGGAAATATATTTTATTAAGAACATTATTCATTTCTAAGCAAAGTTAGATTATGATGGGGACCATTTAGCTTGAATTGGAGCAATGAAGTTTGTGATAATATTTTTAGGACTATATTTTCTGTGATTGTTGGTTTGTTATATAGCATTACAAACGTAGCACAAGTGATGTCATAAATAACACAGTATCAACCATTTTAGGGCCTGGCATGGCTGGGTGTTTAACTCGCAATCTCAGAGCTGTGGGTTCAAATCTCCATCCCACCAAACACGTTCGCCTTTTCAACTGAGGGGCATTATAATGTTCCAGTCAATCTCACTATTCCTTGGTAAAAGAGTAGCTCAAAAGCTGGTGGTGATGACTAGCTGCCTTCACTCTAGTCTTTCACTGCTAAATTAGGGACAGCTAGCACAGACAGCCCTCATGTAGCTTTGCATGAAATTCAAAAGAAAATAACCATTTTACTGACCTTAGGCCTTTTTCAAGGGTTCATTGTTTCACAGTCTAGAATTAAAATATGGTATTTTAATATTGGTTTGATATTGTAAAACTTTTTTTCCAAAAATTTTGTTTTATTTGTTGAAAAAAATTCAAATCCTCCCATATGCTTTTTTTCAAAGACAAAATTGTTGCTCCTAGAGAGAATTTTTAACACGAAGTTCAGAAAGTTCACTTGTTTCAGATTTCTTTTAGCTTTCAATTCTGTGACTTCACTCTCAATTTCAGATGATGTATCAGTGTTTTGTAATTATTTTATTGTCATTGTTTTCCAGTAGTTCTGTTGATTATCTGTTTTAATGAAGGTTCTAATTCTTTCGAACATTGAAGTTTATTACTTTCATATTCATAAATACTACCTTGTTGTAATAAAATTGCCAAAGAAAGTCATCTGTAATATTCAACTTTATGATATCCTTAGCATCAGAGGGATACATGTAAAATTCATACATCAAAAACATTATTTTGAACATGACTTAGAATATTGTGGAGAAACTTTGACTTCAAGGTATTGTTGATGGGTGAAAATCTACTTAAGCTGGTTGTTCAAATAAAATAGCTTATTCTGTCAGAGTCGGTTTGTTTACTAAATATTATTGTGGAAAGGTAACCAGATCTGCTTTGCACTGCATACTCCTTGAGTAGGACAATTGTTTTTGATTCAAGGCCATATCACTATATTGTATAAATTTATGTTAACAAACAGTGATTGAAATATTAAGCATAAATTAGAAACTTGATATTTTCTTTTTCCAAAAACTCTATTTAACATGTATTGTCACTCCTGTAATGTTAAGCTTCTCTAGTTTCTAATGAAAATGTGATTCATACTTTACTCTTGAAAACCGTGTTCAACCAATATTAGCTGTTTACTACTGAAAATAGTAATTCTTAATATAGAAGATTTTTGGACCATTGCAAGAGTCAGCGTGTGGAATGTAGTGAAATCTTCCAGATGTTCCAAAGATTTGTACTTTAATACTATGGTGAATAAAAAGTATTCTTTAACTCTGTACAGGACTGTAATGAAATCTTCCAGATGTTCCAAAGATTTGTACTTTAATACTATGGTGAATAAAAAGTATTCTTTAACTCTGTACAGGACTGTAGTGAAATCTTCCAGATGTTCCAAGGACTTGTACTATAATACTATGGTGAATAAAAAGTATTCTTTAACTCAGTACAGGACTGTAGTGAAATCTTCCAGATGTTCCAAGGACTTGTACTATAATACTATGGTGAATAAAAAGTATTCTTTAACTCAGTACAGGACTGTAGTGAAATCTTCCAAATGTTCCCATGATTTGTACTATAATACTATGGTGAATAAAAAGTATTCTTTAACTCAGT